>NW_019716255.1:3326579-3548677 GCF_900074925.1 Ramularia collo-cygni | reverse complement strand
CTTCCCTAGTAAGCCTAGGGCTTAGAGAAGATTAGTCCTAATAGTATTTAAGCAATCGAAGCGAGCGTTAAGAGGTATCGAGAGTAAGGACAATTGCTAGGGCGATTTATTATCCTCTAATAAATCGTTACTTAGTTTTTTAACTTAGATGTATTACGAGCTTCCTAATTACGTTACTTAGCCTTAAGTTCTAGCTTAAGCTACTTAGAGCATTTAAACTAGACATAGCTAGCTACTCCGTAGTTATAATACTTCGGAGAGAAGTTAGTCGAAGTAGGCTTACGTAAGTTGTCTTGCCTAATACGTTAGTCTAAGGAGTTTAGGTGTTCTAACTACTAACGGGTAGCTCTCTTCTTTCCTCTTAGGGAGCGATAGGTAGCTCGGTTAGAGCGATTACGCAAGCCTACTTAATCTAAGCGAGGCTCTCTACGTTAATCCGCAATCTCTATATTAGCTATATTAGTTCGCTAGGCTTAGTCTACGATAGGCTATAAGACAGACTTCTAAGGAGTTAAGCTAAGGCGACTAAGTTCTATACGGATCTTAAGCTTTAAGCTATCGTAAAAGGCTTAATAGATAGTAAGATTATCCGGCTTAGRCTAGAGAAGGCTAGAAGCTATTATTAACTTATAGTAGAAGGAGTTAATACTCCCTAGCTGCTTAAAGCGGCGGAATTCCTTCTATAGCTTCTCTTAGTAGTAGTAATTCTAGAAGTAGCTTTAGAGACCGTTAAGCATTATCTCTAAGGTATAGCTTCCTTAGTAGATAAGAGGCTTAAACTTAGTTTCCTAATCTTCCTACTAGGATAATGCATTCTTCTTTATTAAGCCTCCGATAAGGCTAATAAGCGCCTCTTCTATAGGTCTAAACCTCTAGTTAAGAGTAATTATATTATTTAAGTAGCGGTTAAGCTCCTAAACCTAGAGAGTAGCTATATTATCCTTAATATCCCTATAGTAGTTAGCTAGGATGCTAATAGTCCCCTTAATGCGAGGGGCTCTCTTAAAGGGTTTAGAACCTCTATAGCGACGGTCCTTTAATAGGCCGTCGTTATTATCTAATCCGCTTAAATTAAAGCTATCTCTAGAGAATCCCGGAGCGGTTAGTAGTATTTAACTACCCCTATTACCTCTATTAGCTTAGATAGTAGCGGGAGGGTCGTTAAGACGGAACCGTACTAATCCTAGGTCGCTTAGTCCGCGTAGGACGGTAGTGCCCTAGTTAAGTGCATCGTGTTCGCGTAGTCGCTTGTTTTCGGCTTTAAGTTCTTAAAGCCTAGCGGCGACGGCTCTTAAGTAGGTCCTAAAGGTAGCGTCTTCTATATCTAAGGCCTCTAGTATAGCCTTAAGTTATCCTCCCTAAGAAGGGTTTTAGATATAGGAGTATAACTAAAGGTTATCGATTATATTAGCTAAGAAGTAGAAGTCGTACGACTTGCGCTTAAGCGAGCGTCGCGTAGGCTTCGAGGGTCCTACGATAATAAGCGGAGGGGCTTACTCGGCCTAAGAGGCATCTTAAGGGCGAGGAGAGCCTTCCTCGTCTCTTACCTTAGATAGGTTAGCTATTACTATAATAGCTTAGTCGGTTAAAGGTAGATAGTATTATAGAGGTAGGATAGTATAGTACTTTAAGAGAGAAAGGTTATAACTCTTCCTTTTAAATTAAAGCATCCTACTTCGTTTAAGTGTAGAGTTTCTCTTAAGCGCTATAGCGGCGAATTACTAAGACACCTTTAAGTAGGGCGGAAGGAAATAGGTTACTATACGTAATATATTAAGTGCCTATTATAGTTATCTAAGATATAGTATATTATATTTCTAGGATACTTAGCTAAGCTAAGGCGATTAGCGCTAGCTTAGCTATAGTAGTATATACTTAAGAGGGATTCTTACGGGATGTAGCGTATTTAAGCGCTATATCGGCGACTTTCTTAGTATAGCCCTTACTCGATAAGGTAGAGCGAGCTACTACGGCTCCGAGGACGGTTATAAAGCGCTTCCGAGGGCTCTAGCTTAGGTATACGGTCTAAGTTAGAGTTTTTACCTAGCTACGGAAGTATATAGCGTAACGCTAGTATTAAGCTAACTCCTAGGGCAGTCTAGCGGAAGAGTTCTCGTCGCTTTAATCTAAGGGCTATGTTAATGTCTAAAATGCGTGTTCTTAAGCTAGTAGGCTTCTTTCTAAATCGTCTTATATAGGGCAACGGGACGAACTAGCTAGCCTACTAGCCCTAAGTAGGCGAGGCAGACTATAGGTCTAGCTAAGAAGCTAGACTTAAGCTCGGAGCTACTAGATATTCTAAAATAGATAAACTCTAATTAAATCTACTTAAGGGAAAATTCCTCGGCTATATAGTCCGGCCTAAGTTACGTAGCTACTTAAGCCTTAGGCATATATGCTTAGTTCTTAAGTAGAGACTTTAAGAACAGAGTTCTTAGAGACTTCGAAGCTAAGCAGCTAAGTGAATGAATCGTGTTGTAAAGGTGATCGCGCATGCAAAATTAGAAATGACTTGGCTAAGGTGGTGTTTCGATTCAATTTGATTAAGCTTTCATCCGGCCAAGGTTTCAATATCCTTGCTTCGGGCCGATGTTCTGCTGCTGTGGTGCCACTGTACTAAATAAACATCAACACCTTGTCGACACCAGACTCCAAGTAGACAAAGTCCAACACCGATTGATTGCTCGTTTCCACAAAGTCATGCCCCGCACTCCCCGTATTCGCGGGAGGAGATACTCCACAGTCCACACCCGCTCAATCAACGAATGGCGTGATAGGCCAAGCTGATACCACCCGGCCCGGGATCTCTTGTCGAGCATGGGTCAAATAGGGAGGGCRCCGAGAGCATGAATGCCATGGAAATCCAGATCTGATAACGTCAACCACACACAGTATTATTGTCAACATGGTCTTGCCTGTCGCTAACCCCACCAAATCATACTGGATTGAAGCTGCAGATTCACCTCTGCGGAACTTTCGATCAACAGAGGAACTCCCTCTTGAGACTGATGTTGTCATAATTGGCAGTGGATATGCGGGGGCATCGACGGCATATTGGCTGTCAGAGGTGAGTCCCCAATACCAAGTTTTTGATCATGGCTGATGACCGTAGTTCTCGAAAAATGCTGCCAACAAACCTCGAATGGTTATGCTTGAGGCTCGAGATATCTGCGGTTCTGCCACTGGTAGAAATGGTACGTTGCTCTTCCGTTCCAACAATATAGTAAGAAAACTCACAACTTCAGAAAGGAGGCCAACTACGACCACATGCATACTCTCGATACATCAAATGGTCGGATCGATTTGGTCCGGATGGAGCAATGGAGCTGATTAGACACGAGGTGTCCCACCTTCAGGCTTTCCGAGACCTTACTGATGCAGAAGACATCGCGGAGGAAGTCTGCTTAAAGTTCAATGAGACGTTCGATGCTGCAATGACCGACGAAGCTTGGGACCGCCTCAAAAAGAACTATGATGCCATGAAGAGAGACMATGGAGAATCCAACGATGTTTGGAAGACTTGCAGATTGATTGAAGATTCTCAAGAAGCGGAGGAATTCTCGCAGATGAAGGGTGCCTTGGCTTGCGTGGTGCACCCTGCGGGTCAAATGTAAGCCTTTGTTTTCCATATCCCTCCAGGTTGACACTGACATTTGATAACAGTTGGCCATACAAGTTCGTGCATGCAATTTTGCGCATCATCCTCGAAAGGGGCAATCTAAATCTCCAAGCACACAATCCAGCACAGAAGGTTTCCGAACGAGATGCAGACGGCTGGATCAAAGTTACAACTGACAGAGGGGAGATTCGTACCCGAGCAGTCGTACACACAACTAATCGCTGGGCCTCTCATCTCATGCCAGAATTCAGCAAACTGATCATTGGTGACCGGGCCACTCTTGCAGCCATCAAAGCTCCCGAGGGCTTCATCAAGCATACTGGCGCACAGCACTGGGATGTTGCTGTGAATGTAAGTTTGATCCCTTGGTATTGTAACATAACATATTGGCTGACGACGGGAGAACTACCACCTTCAACTCCCTCCGCCTTCCAACGCCATCATCCTTGGGGGAGGAAGACAGTTCCTGGTGCATCATCCCGATGCAACATTTCCTAGCGATGACGAACATGAGCAGATCGATGGTGTCGCCGAATTCTTCCGAACGTGGCCTACCTCCGATGTTGCAGGATGGGAAGGCTTCTCAGAACTCGCTAGGGACGTGGATGAAGGCGGCTGCTGGACAGGAGGTAAGTCGATGTCGGTTCCCAAATCGGCACGACATTCCCATGCTGACGAATGCCATCACAGTCGAAACAGAAACCGCAGATGCATTCCCTTTCGTCGGCCCCGTACCACATCGTGAAGGTCATTTCATGGCGGCAGGCTTTGTCGGTCACGGTAAGCATCAATCTAAAGCCTACTGTACCCCAACTTCGACTGACGTTCCCCACAGGGATGCCTCGAATTCTTGGCTCGGCCGCTCACATCGCTCCTCTGATCCTCGAATCGATTGGAGTTGAGCATGTGACGCCATCAATTGCTGCTTCTTTCCCACCCTTACCTAAGCCTTTCCGTGCCACTGCGGAGCGAGTAGAAAGACTGCAAAAGGTTGCTGATATCGCTGCTGAAGTGGAGGCTCACAAGCAGAAGTGTCGGGAAAGTGCGGCGAAACCATTCTGCAATGACGAGCGAAGCAGGCCGCGTATTTAGATTATGGGTTTGAAAATTTAGGTTGCGTCTAGTGTATTGGGAGGCTGTAGTCTGCGTTGTTCTAAGGGAGTTTGAATTATGTACACTCAGTGTCCCCTTGGCGACCCGAAAATTTCAGGGGCTAGGATTGGGAGAGTGCAAGATACTTGCTAAGGTGTACACGTCTTGTGTGCTATGCTTAACAGCCTGAATGTAACTAGTGTACGTACGAACGGTCTAGGACGAGGTTGCAATGATACCCTGGTCTGGATTCTTGTTTCAGAACGCGTGCACGCGTCAGTGACGACTTGGGGGAGCACCATGGAGTATAGTCTGCCGTCGTTTCGATGGCCTGTACATCTAGCTCGTAAAACAGCAGGGCAACGATCAGAAAGCCCAACGAATGCCATACGCGATACAAAAGTGCTCAGAGCATCTACACAACACGCTTCTGATCTAAACTCTGATCGCCCTCCACGCGCTCCTCAACATTAACGGTCTCCTCGCCCGTTGACTCCGCCACCATACGGATCAACATGATCACACACGGAATAGCCAACCCCAGCGCCCCGCAATTCACATAAAAGGGAATCCTCCGATCCGACTTGCTAGCAGAGTTAATCCCGTAAGAGATTGCCTGACCAGCCGTCTCGAAAGCACGGAAAAGTCCACCGACACGAGCGGAACTCTGTACGTCTGTGGATAGACATCCTAGCATCCAGTAGATTGATAGTTGACACCAGTAGCCGGCTGTGAAGATTATGAGGTAGGGGAGGTAGGCTTCTGCCCATTGTCTTGTGTTGCTGTTCGAGAAGTTAGACGGGTTTCATTGATAAACCGGGGGAGGGAGGGGGGGGACACTTACGTTCCGTAGTCGAATGCTTTGGTTGCTTGACCGTATTTGCTGTATTCGATACCGATCCAGATGAAACCGCAGATTTGAGGGATGAGCCATACGAGGAATGCGATCCAGGCTCGTTTGCCTCGTGACCAGCGCTTCATGTCGAGGAGGCGGCCATATGCTATTACCATGGGAATGACAATGGTTGCTAGATGACGCGTTAGTAGGGATATCGCTTGTTGAGGGCTTCGAGAATACTGACGAACGAGAAGCGAGGACAAAGCTCGCGATCGGACGGAAAAGTGGAGGGAAAGGTAGGTTCCCATTGTACCTCCATAGAAGAAGGAATAGAATGCAGGCAGGAAGATGAGCCATGTCTTTCCGGATGGTTAGCAGAGGACACACTACGCAGGATGAGGGCTTCTTACCTTTTTCTGCATCATCACTTTACCCAGAGCGACGAATTCCTCCTTCCAAGTGGCTTTGCCGCTCATCGGAACCCCATCTCCGTTCCGTCTTCGGACTCTGCTGGTTGGAGATAGGAGTAGAGCCCAAACAAGTCCAGTACACTCTGTTAAAGGTCAGCAATTGTTTCACAGCATTTTCTGAATGGACACCATACCGAAACCCACGAAGATCAAATACGTAGACCAAGCTATACCTCCTGCGGAAGACTTCTCACTGTTGGTAGAAAAGTTGATCGCTCCTCCGATGACACTCCCGCTATTTCTCATAGCGGACCAGACACCCAAGTAGAATCCTCTGTCATCTGGAGGTGGATAAGAAAGCATGGCAGTCGTCTCCGCGACGTATAGGAAACCGGAACCTATTCCTCCAATGACCTGTTCACCATATCAGTCATCCCGGCTTTCTTGTGTCGTTTCCTTTCTATTCCACTTACCTGCGAAGCAAGCAAATACGACCCAATATCATACTTGGCCGACACATAGTACGCGCTTCCCGTCAAAGGAAAGACACAAGCTGCAATGACACAAGACCACTTGATCCCCAGCTTATTGATCAACGGCCCTCCCAAAAGTGTCGTTAGACATCCGGTGGTATAGTTGAGAGAATTTGCCAAGTTTGCCAGGTAAGGACTAGCGAGTCCTCCGCCGCCAAGATTGGTTATTGCATCGCCCATGGCTGGGCCGACGAATGAGAGGGCACCGAAGAGCACCATTTGGAAAAGTACGCTGCGGAAGAGTGTTGAGGACTTCCATGGTTGGAGGTGTGGTTGGCTTGGTAGTGAAGCTTGGTATCCGACTGCTATGTCAGGAGTGGTCTCTGAGGAAGTTGTCGTTGTGATTTTCTTGACGTCTGGCTCTGGATTGGAGGACATGTTCGACAGTGATACAGAAAGTGGTTGTTGCAGAAAAGTCCAAACTGAGAGATAATGGGGCTAGTCTTGGATTCATATTCTCCGCCGCAATCACAGGCATCCTAGCGTTGCTACTCAATCTGTATCTATGCGGGGAAGTTCTCTGGTCTTTGATGGAGAATGTTTGCAACATTCGCTTTGACCTGATAAGACGGCCTATCGGCAAGAAACCACCGGCCCGGGGTCACCTCACGCGATATGGCAAGGATGTGCTTACTTGTCCAACATGCTATTGGACCGGGCCGATCATTTAGGTTCATTATTGCCACGAGGGAATGGCGGTATAGCTTAGATGCTCTAGGCGAATGCTTCACCCCCTTCCACTGGAAATGGAGCCTTTGACAGCATCCTCTGTAGCATCAGTATTCTCGACATCCACTTCTTGCGCCTTCTGGTGACTTCCAATCTCGATCGCCATCAGCTTCACTGGCGTCGTGGGGAAAATGCTGATTCTTTCCACGCGTTTCAATCCCAGCTGGTCGATCCTCTTGCGCTGTGCCAGCATCCACGCCATCCCAAGCCCATTAGGCGTTCCCAAAAGCGCTTCGAAATTGTCCCCATCCTCCTCGGTGAATATCTTATAGGTACCGGGCTGACATCTCTTGCTCCCAAACCGTCCGCCATCACTTGGTTGATCACACCCAGAGTTTTGTCATTGTTCACGTCACATTGCACGACTCTCTCCAAGTCCTCTGGTGTGGAGGGAAGTTCCGCCCCCTGTAGATAAGTCACATCCGACCAACGACCCAAAGAGGAAGCGGTTGGCCCTGGCTCCCTCGCTTCGGACGGGCGCCTTACCCTTGTAACGAAGATGGTCTGGCTAGTGATGCTTTAATGCTGACAGTAGTAACCTCCGCTGTAATTGGAACTTTCCGGGATTGCAACTGCCCATTGAATCTCCTCATGTGCCGAATCGGACGTATCGATGCTGAGTTCGTCTGCTAAATCCTGCACGCCGATGATGGATTCGACGCTTTCGACGTCGGAAAATATTTTTTGCCAGCCGTTAGTCTCCTGGCCAGAGTTAATGTCACACTCGCTCGATCGCGTTAGATGCGGAGGTTTGTTGATCTCCTGGAGAAGTTTGTTGCTTCTCGCAACGGGATCTTCGTAGGTCGAATCCGAGGAGCACGACATGGGCCTCGCACGGGAGATCCATTGTCGCTAAAGCTGGTACGGCTAAGACATTATATAGATGTACCATTTCAGACTCCTCATGTCGCCCAGAACAAAGAGGGACATGACAGAGCACTTCCGAAACCTGTGTGGAGGTGCTGAGCAGCCGCTCGCGGATGCCTTCTCTACCAGAGAGACGAGATGAAAGTTCTGGTTATATTCCAGCTCCGTCTCTGCCAAATCATTTTTCAGCGATACCTCCAGCATCTCTCTCCGCCCGCTTCAGCACTTTCCTAGCCTTACGGATCTCGACCTCAACCTCACGCATTTCTCTGGCAGAATTTATTGCCTTGACGAGGGCACCGCCGTCCTGAACGGCCTTGGAGAAAGACTTCTGAGCGGAGCGCAGAGCTGACGGGATGAGGATACCAAATTGGCGAAGAGGGTCTGTAGGCAGTCGTGGGTGCTCCTCTTCTGATTTTCTTTCTACACGCTCATGAGAATTTTCAGGCTCGGGAGTTGGAAGCTGAGTTGGTTCCGTCTTCCAATCCGGATCATGTGCTCCATCTTCCGGCTCTGGAGTCGGAAGGCTTGCAGACGGCGACTTCATTACTTCTTGCATGACGGTGACTATCTCCACACTTAGAGAGTCTCCCGAGTCATCTGACACTTGGACTCTGGAGCTGGCCACAGCACGTTCATCGTAGTAGTCCTGGCCATATCGTCTGCCCGAAGATGTGAAGTTTGCCTGAGCCAAGGACAAGAAACCCTGCCCGAGGGCTTTTCTGATGGTGTCTTGTGCTTGAGTGTACTGCTCCAAGAGATCCAAGTAGCGGATCCATAGCGTGTCCAACTGTTGGTGTAAGGAAGTGATGGATTCCAGATCCGTCATTGTGATTGTGGTGATGTTGGGTCCTTGTCAAAAGACGCGTCTCATGGTCATGGTTACCTATTGTTGGAAGCGGACTATACTCCGCGACATGTGGGCCAATCGGCGCCGATGATCGATCATCTGGACTTCAACCCTCAAATCTGCCAATCCACTCGGTACCTACCTTAGCTACGATTCCCTCCATTCGTCCCATCACCACAATGTTGCCCTCTTCTCGCATACGAATACTTTCCCTCCGCCCTCTCCGTCCACCTTCGGCACCTCGCCCCCGCCTCTTCACCGTTAACGTCGCCCGCCAAACTCTCCTCCATCAGCAGCGCCATCGTCCACAACTCCCCTACCTCTCCCAACCGGTCTCCTCACCTCCTCAATTCCGTCTCATCAGCACGGAAACCCGCACATTTGTCCGTGAACAGCTCTTTCTCGCAACGAAATGGACAGCGATCCTCTGGACCTTCCTCTTTCTGGGCGGCCTGACTTACTATGGCGTAACCACCGAGCTTTCAGAGCGTCGTAACCCAACGCCTCCAGAATGGGGCTTCTGGACACGGAAGGCCCTACGAGCGGCACGCTTCTTTTCGGATGAGGAGTTGCTGGAGACCATGGGCTTCATTGATTGGGCGCGTACGGGTGGAAAGTATCGTAGTGCGCTGGGTCGCTTGGAGGATCCCACAGGGGATGGCAAAGGGGTGGAGATTATTGATGGAGTTGGTGCGGATGTTGAAAGCAAGAGTGAGGCGTGGAGGACGGGTTACTGTGAGGTTTTGATGGGTTGTGCTCGAGCTGCGGAGCATTTGGATCAGATGGTCTTGGATACTACGCGTAGTATTGTCTTCCCGAAAGAAGTGGTGATTGGCCCTGGAAATCCCGATCCGAGACCAACACCGCCCTACATGAAAAGCGCGCCGCGGGAGGAGGACTGCAAAAAGGCGTTCCAGGCGCCGGAGCTGTTCTACACGAGGATTTTGGCTGGCAAAGGGTTCTCAAGGAAGGAAAGAATTGAGGCAGCGGTGGCATGGGGAAATTGGTTGACTTTCACAGGTGCGGAGGAGAGTGCAGAGGAGACATATCGATGGGCTGTGGACATTGCAAAGGAGGCCGCGAATGACGATCTTGTGGACCCCAAGACGAACGTTCTCGATGTTGGGAAGGGAGAAGTCACAGAAAATCTCCTTGTTGCGAGTACGGCGCTGGCAGTCCATCACGCGCGGAAGGGTAATGTGGATGCTGCACTACCCATCTTCCTTTCTGTTCTGCGGGCGAGGAGGAGTGCCCCTGTAGCAACACCCCCAGCTGAAGATGTGGAGGAGAAGAGAGATCCTAAAGGTCTGGCGCTCCTCCGTACCCTTGTCACGCCACCGACGTTCCCGGCACCTCCGCCTTCTGGTGATACTCCTTACATTCGATCCAGTCCCGGCGAGAGCTGTGACGAAAGCGAACTCATGCTTTACATTGGCGAGATTCTCTTTGCCACATCCGCAGCGAAGGAAGTGGGGGTTTCATGGACACGTAAGGCTGTGAATATCGCGGATGAAAAACTCAGAGTCTTGCCCACAACTGAGGAGGCGCAAAGGAAGAAGTGTCGGGAATGTCTGCTCACTGGCGTTGGCAATTGGGACATCATGCTCAAGCGGTTGGAGGCTGAGGTCCATGACAAGACGGTAGAAAATAAAGGATGGTTTGGTGGCTGGTGGGCTACAGGGAGGGAGGGCGCGGAAGCGAAAGACGAAATCGAGATGGGAGCAAAGCTCTTGGGCCCTCTGAGGGAGAGAATTGTCCAAGAAGGGATCGCGGGAAGTGTGAGCAGGAGAGGAGGGGGATCGGGCGGTGTGTGGATTGGCTGAGTGAAACTCCAAAGCCCTCCCTTCCTCTCTCTCCTCGCCATTTTAATGTACAGAACAATGTACTCGCACGCGTGGCGACTGCGCTGTGGTAAGTCCAGTCCAAAGGTCTCGACCCGCCGCTGCCATGTCTCACGTCTTCAGACCATAGTTTGCGGGCCCCACGTCGCTGAGCACAGAACAGAAGCGCAGAGGAAGGTCCGATATTTCTCTGACCGCAAGCTGCGCAATGAATCTTCCAGGGTGAAAGTACTGTAGCGGAGTCTCAGTTAGTGAGGTGGAAAGTGCAGTGAAAGATCTTGCGTGGCTCATCTTGCGAGCGGAGCGGAAATCCGCCAATCTTCTTTTCCAAGCTGTCAACAAACTATCACCACTTCATCACCCACCTCGGCCGCAAGTCGKAGTCTCCATCACCATTGAGCCCAAGGAGGCCGGCAAGGTATGTGAGGCCCGGCTCTGCATCTGCGCGTATCTACCGATCCACGTCACAGAGCCGCGAGCGGTCCGGCAGCAGCAGCACCCACCTGTCAGTGCCACCAGCGTCTTCTCCCATGCAGCTCCGCCGGGCAGTGTTCCAGGTGGATGTCTGTGTCTGCACGTTGAGACTGCAATCTGWGAAGTATGTCTTGAAGCTAAATAGGTGTTGAGAGCAAAGTTACGAAAGCGACAGCCCAAAAAGACAGAAGTCACAACAAGAGTAAACTCCCTCATCATCCCCCCAACCCTGATGATCCCTCGCGATACGGCCAGAGATTTGGCATGGTCCATCCTCCACTGTCATTCGCTCGACCAATATATCGGGCAACGGCTATAAACGGCAGGAGCAACTTGGCATTGTCTTGGTATGCATACTGGGCAGCTGAGCTACCATTTGATCTCCACCAATGATACAACAAGTAGCATGGTCTCGTAGTTTCACTTACTACGATAGGCAGGAGCATTTGCGATATCGTGTCTGTAGAATTCGCCGAAAAAAAATGCAGCGACCTGACAGATAGCGATTGGCGTGAAACATGGCTGAACGTCTCGCTTATATTGTGGCGAGAGTGGGTGGAATGCTTCCTATTGTAGGGCTGCATCACCTCCTTCCCCAGCTGGTTAGAGGATTGCGAGATGGCTGTGATGATTCACTTATATGGTGCTGGTGGCCGCCGCCGCCAGATGGAGGTCAGCAAAATATACACACACCGTCAAAATGGTGCAATTATCATTCCTACTGTCGATGCTGGCTGGCACAGCACTCGCCGTGATCGATTTTGGAAGACATGTTGGAGAGTTCAGCAAAGAGCAATATGTCTCTGGCGAAGTTCACATGAGTTTGAAGCAGAGGAAGCAGGCATGTTTGCAGCCTGATGATCGCCAAGAGCATTTTGACTGACAAAAGGACAGTCCRCATGGAAAGCAGCCGAGGAAGCTGGGGTCTTTGCTTCCGCGCAATATCCAGAGTTGTCCTACACGAAATGTGTCAACGGCAAAGCTGTTGCGAGCCCAGGAGGCGCGGCCAACACCTTCCGCTGTCAAAACGTACGGCGTCTTACTCTCCAGCTTGCAACAATCCTAAACTGACGCCAAGTAGATGGACTTGTACCATTTCCTCAGCCACGACACTCTAGGTGATACTCGTGGTGAAGGATCCTCGTCGTGGGGCTGGACCAACACCGACGGACGAGAGTTCGTTGCTATCGGCCAGTATACCGGTACCGCATTTGTGGAGATCAACTCGCAGGGCAAGATGTTATTCTTGGGGAGACTACCTGCATACTCTGTGGCTTCAGAATGGCGAGAGATCCGCGGGTACAAGAACTATATGATTATAGGTTCCGAGGCCCAGAACCATGGTATGTCTCTTGGAATGGCGGTGATGGTGTAGTTGCTGATCCATTCTATAGGCATCCAGATCTTTGATATGAGAAAGCTGCTGACGATTAACCCGTCTACACCGAGAAGTTTCACGCAACAGGATCTGACCTCGTGGACCCGAACACTTCTCCCTACAGGTAGAGCGCACAATGTTGTTGTAAATGAGGAGAAGCAGTACTTTGCGGCAGTCGGAGCACTTCCGCGTACTGATGTCTGTAAATCTGGATTCAGCTTCTACGATATGGTCAGTGGAATATCAACGCAACATCGAAAGACTTGAATACTAACAATCGTTAGACAAACCCCGCCAGCCCTCGTTCTCTAGGCTGCGCTGCGGGAGATGGCTACGTACACGATGCTGAGTGCTTGGTGTACCGCGGTCCTGATACTCGCTACACCGGTCGGGACATCTGCTATGCTTACAACGAAGACACCATGACGATCTACGATGTGACCAACAAAGCGAATGTAACAAACATCATCGGAAAAGTGACATATCCTGGAGCTCGATACGTTCACCAAGGCTCCGTGCTGGACAGAAGCAACCAGCAGTACATTGTGCTCGATGATGAGCTCGACGAGCTGGATAAGGCTGGTGTTTCTGCGAACGTAAGTGACAGCATGAACAATTATCTACGCGTTTGGAATACTAACAAACGTAGGGCTTCGCAACGACATACATCGTCGACATCAAAGATCTCCGCAATCCACGCATCACTGGTAACTACCAAATGCGCCACAGATCGATCGATCACAACCAGTATGTCATTGATGGCTATTCGTATCAATCCAGCTACGGTGCCGGCGTGAGAGTCTTTGACGTTCGCTCCATCCCAAGCGATCCCACCGGAAAGGGTGTCTGCGAAGCTGGCTTCTTCGACATCTATCCCGAGGATGATAATATGACTGGGGGCGGACAGATTGAATTTTTGGGAACGTGGTCCAGCTATGCGTACTTTAAGTCGGGCTACATTTTTGTCAACACGATTGAGCGTGGTGCGTTTGTGGTCAAGATGACTGGCAAGACTTGTGTGTAGTCGAAGAACGGATGGTGGATTGGAGTCTGCTTGGCTGCAACATGAATGTTGTCTGCGTGAGCGAACACTTTGAGATGATGTTCAACATGATGAGTTAGTTGGGAAAGCGATGAGAACTGCAAAAATCCTGCAGAGGTATATCATTCCGGAAGGATTGAAACGGCAGAGCCGCTGGCAGAGGGAGGAGGCGAGGAACCATCCCAATGAACTTCTCCAATATCGGCAGGCCCCGTGTGACCGACCATGGACGAGAACAGAAGATGAACAGATGAAACACAAGACGCGGTCGTTCCGCAAAGTGCGTGCATCTGACGCGTGAAAACGATGACGCCAATGACACGAAACATGCAGGAACGCGATCGGGATCGCGTTACACCTGCCACTAGTTCCGATCTTAGTCTGAGATCCTCTCCTCAATCTCAGCCATCATCAACGTCCCTGAGAGTGGTGATGCAAGAATGGAAAGTATGGGCAGATTGATTGCATGCTTGTGACATAGGAGGAGGAGGGAGATGATGCCCTGACTAGTGAAGAAAGAGGTCGGGACAGTTCAGGTCCCGGCGACATGTAAGTGGTTCTCGCTTCTCCCATCCACATTCACTTCGCCTACCTTAGCTTGCTATACCTTTCTTTGAATTGCTTGCTTGGGAGTCTAGTGCAGTGAAGATACCTATTCAAGATGGTCGGACTGCCAGATTACGAAGTGCTTCACTTCTGTTTCGACAACGACAATGGATGCTCCTTGACCGTACTTGCAAATGACGAACGATTTCATGTCACCGTCAACCCGAAGCAGTTCCAAGACCGATCGAAGAAAGGGAAAGATATCCAGCGATGTTACAGGCAACTGTTGCAAAAGGCAAAGGCAGCAGAGGAGGAGGAGGATCAGGAGGATGGCGCAACAAGTCCTTCCGAGGATGAGACTGATATCGACAACTCTGCGGACGATGCAGAGATGATTGAGGATCGAGATAGTGCCATCGATGTCTCGACTCCAGAACTGGACGAGAAGGCCAACGAAGGAGACAATGGCTCGGAGCCTGCCAGAGATCTGCACAACTGGATTCTGACGCCTCTCTGTCAGCATCTACCTTCCAGCTCTTCCAAGGCCAAGACAACCCTGCAGGATTGGTACCACAAACCCATCCAGTTTTACACGCTCTCCACCGCTTCAGGCAAACTGCAAGCCAAAGAGAACACTTCTCCGGCCAAATCGCTTACTGATCGCCTCGATGAAATCTTGATACCAACCGTGTGCCTCCCCAAGAAGACTCTCAACCTGTCAATTCCTCAATTCAATGCCTCGGACCTCACGGTCATCTCTTGCGCCACCGATCCGGCTCCTTTCCACCCAGTCCTCGTTTCACACAAGAAAGAGACCTACTTCCTCAAGCCCGTCGATCCTACCCAGCCTGGTCCTACCATCCGTGAGATCCACCTCTTACACGCCATTGCCAAGAAGGGTCTGCATTCAAGAGAAGATTTCCGATGTACAGAGCTTCGAGGTCTTGTGCATTTCTCCTCGGAGTCGTCATCGAAAACATCCGGCGAGAAGAAACACATCGCCGCCCTGCTCCTCTCACCTATTCCTAACCCAACTCCTCTTACCCTGCTTATAGATACGACCGTCTCTGAACAGAAGCGTGAGCAGTGGGCGAAGGATGCGGCACGGATGGTTGAAGTGCTGCATGAAAATGATCTTGTGTGGGGAGATGCGAAGGGAGACAATTTCCTGGTCGATGGCGAGGAGGAGAAGGTGTGGATGATTGATTTTGGAGGTAGTTGGACAGAGGGGTGGGTGGATGAGAAGCTTAAGGAGACGGAGGAAGGGGATTGGATGGGAACTGAGAAAATTGTTAACGCGTTGGAGGATCCTGTGAATGGGACAACTGATGGGGACGAGGAGCAAGAWGTGGGAGAGGAAGCAGAAGAGCAAGGAACGGAGGAGGAAGAAGAAGGAGAAGCTGAGGACGAGGATTCAAATGGAACCGAACCAGAAGAGCACGCGAAACCACGCGAAGCAGAGGAAGAGGTGCACGATGCGGACGAAATCGAAGAGCGGGATGCAGACGACGACGAAGGCAGCGAGGGTCTCGACGAAGAGAATCACCAAAGTCACTCTGCGGACGATCAGACAATCTCAACATCTAGTTCATCTGCACGCAAGCGCAGTCACGCCGCAATTACAGAGGACAAGGACAACCAAGCACCTCCGTCCAAGCAGCAGAAACGTTCGCAAGATGCCAAGTATTGCTTCTGCGACTCTGCATCTTCTGGACGCATGCTTGCATGCGATGGTGAGCAGTGCAGGCGAATGTGGTTTCATTTCGACTGCTTGGGGATTGAGGAGGCACCGCAAGAGAGGCAGTGGTTTTGCGACGAGTGCAGATGAGAGTATTGACCTAGTCACGTTTGAAGACCTTGCGAAGGGTTCGGTGGAAGACAGCTGGTCTCTTTGAGTGTAATGTTGACGCGCAACTGTCGAAGATGCCTTGTTTGCCGCCGCTGAGATATCACGTTGAACATCTGGCCTTCTTACGAACCTTTTCCACTCGTACCGCTGAAGAGAACTTGACTTGCTTCGCTACCATGGAGACTCTTAGAGGTCTCAAGTATCTCAAACCCATCTTCTTACAGTATGCTGTTTGCACACAACCATTCCCGTACAAGGCCGAATCGAAGCTGCGTTACATTGTGGTCCCCTCCCTCCCCTGCGCCATGTCTCTAGCCTTGAAATCGTGAAGCAAACTTGCCGCAAGCTGTTCCGATTCAGAGGCACCGGTGACAGTCATCAGTTTCTCAGGCGGCGGTAGATGATGTAGTCACCACCTCTTCCGAAGGCCACTTCTGCCCTGAAAGTACGCCCAAACGCGTCCTCGATGCCTCTGCGCAGAAGACGCAAGAAATAGTTTCCCCATCGGCCCCTCTTGTATTGGTCATATGAGACAGGCGGGAGCACACATATCTTGACCTCATTGATGAGTGAGCGATGAGAGTCCTGGATGGATGCAAGCCACCTGCGAAAGAGAGCTGCCCCTTCTGAACCCCCCCGAGTGTGGAACTCAAAGACCGCACCGTTGCCGAAGTAAGTCTCGGCGTACTTCGCGCGAGTGCCAGAGGAGACTTGAAGGAGATGCGTGTTTGCAGTGCTTGAACGGATGAAATGATGATGCGCTCTCGTTAATGTGCTTCCGGGATTGTTTTGCTTGATGGCGAATGAACCGCCGGGAACGATCCTCCGGGCGCCAGATGTTGCGGTGAAGACCTCGTCGTGAATTTGGTTGTAGAGTTCTTGTGGGAGTGTGTTCAGGTCGGTCTTCAATTGGCAGAGGAGTTGATCTTCGTTCTCTGAGGTTGGCCGAGAAGTCTCATCATCATCGGGAGGCTTCTTCGTGGTGTTCTCCATGGCTGGCGAGTGCATGAAGTTGGTGAACGAGGTTGTGCGAATGTCTGCCGAGCTGCAGAGATTAGTAGGTGCTAGGCAACAGATTTATTTGCTCGGCGAGGAACACAGACCAAAACTTCCACTTCCCTCTCTGCACCGCAGGAACCCTCCGCAGACATCATTCAGCTGGGCCAGGTTTCAGGCAAGATGCCACATATCAACAATAAAACCAACAATCGCGTCTCCCTCAGTCCATGGAAAGCCATGCCCGCCGGGAACTGTTTTGAACGCGAAACGTTCGCCAAAGAACGACTCCAGGTCCTCTCTCACATGTTCCGCACGAACAACATCATCCTCGGATCCGCATATACAAAGAATCCTTCCCTGAGACATTGGACTCTTGTCAACACCTCGAATGATGTCTCCCGCCTTCTTCCAGGTTGCATGTTGATTTTGCAATGGCCCATACTGCAGGTTGCTGAGAAAGCTCGAACAATGACCTTGGTGATGATCGAACTGGAACTGCAGGGCCGCACTGGGATTAAAATCAGAGAATACGACCTGATCCCTTGTATCGTGTCTCACGCCTAGGGTTGTGGCTAAGAGGCGGCGCATTTTAGCGGCAGAAACCAGGCCGGGATACTGGTACCAGAGACTGCAGTACTCTGCAGGAAGCTCGCGGATGAGTCCTCCAGGTCCTAGAAGGACAATTCCTTCCACGCGAGAGGGATTGTGTGCGAAGAAGTCCAATACAATGCTGCAGCCCATGGAGAATCCTATGAGGGAAAATTGAGAAGTTGCCCAAGACTGTAATGGGGAGGATAGCAGAGCGAATGAGATCTGCAAAGTGTATAGGCGGGAGTTATGCTGACTGTCCGAAGGGGTATCTGTATATCCTCTACCCCAGAGATCTATTCCAAAGGTCAGTGAGATATCGGGATGCCATACTTGAGATACACACCAAAGAGCATTACACGGCAGCCCTTGGATACCAGATCTTTTGCGATTGAGGAGAATAGAGGCGAAGGTGTGGCATCGCCATGACAGAAAATCACCTTTCGCCCATCTTCTGGCCCAAACTCATAGACACGCATTGTACCATAAGGCGTTGTGACATCGCGACTTCCTGGGAAGATATCTGGAGGATATGGCAGTCTAGATGCCTCTTCTTTGGAGAGCCGAGGAAGCAGAGTCGTCCGTGGCGATGGTATGATATCGCGAGATTGTGGAGGGGACTTCTTGTTGGCCGCGAACAGAGCCACTGTTGCAAGGCTTAACAATACTGCTGCTGCTGAGACCGGCACCGCTAGATTCTGAGCTCTGACTGACGTGGATGACATGATTGCAAGATGAAAAAGTGGATAAGATGCACGAGAAAAGTGCAGGGTATCTTGTGAAAATAAGACGCGCTTTTGAAACGGCCGTGTGGTATATGCCAACACCACTACAATCCTTCGCGTTACGGCTACGGTACCGTCGCTCGACTCGCTCAGCCACCCACCAGGCTCAATTCCACGAGAAACTTGACCAGCAAAACCAGGTTGCAAATGTGAGGAAGATGTGAACAAGAGGATGGATCATGATCAAGTGGTTGTTGCCCTGTGTGGTAAGCAGCACGCTTATYTAGGCTAAATGTTGGCGTCCTAAGATACGAGATGGCCAAATTTCGTCTATGTCTTTTCTCCCCCGTGCAATGCCACGCTTTGGAATCATTGAATCGTGGAAAGACTTGTGGGGGAGATCGACCCATCAAATCGGAGTTACAAGACTTTATGTCATGCTCTTAGAGGAGATGGTATCTCGGGAGTATTCCGCAAGATCAGAGTCTGCGGACGTTGTTAGAAGTGTTTGAAGGACTGGCCAAATCGACCAGCTTCTACAGTGGTGTAAATTATGGGAAACTCTTTCAGACATCCGATTGTAGTCTTTCCTAAAGTGCTATAGTCTATGCAGGTACGCTCATACAGTACTTTTTGTTGAGATCAATATAGGGTATCCCCGTCCCTTGAATCAAATCCCGTCAATATCTAATCATTTGCTTCAGGACGCTACTCATCTCAACAAACCTGGAGGACTGTAGACCATCGCACAGCTCCGCCTTCCCAATCAAGCACCTTCCAAGCCCGAGGCGAAACCCTAAATTTCATTCACCCACGTGTGCCCGCATACCCTGCATTCGTTCCCCGCCAATGCGCTCAAACATTATATGTAACATGTAAGTAGCATCTCAGAAAATGTCTGCCATCCACAGACATTGTCACGAATGCCCACCATGGCCGCTCCATCTTTCGACTCCTCATGGAGCACTTTGATCTCCACCTTCACATCCAACCTCACCGTCGACACGAATAAGAGCTACTCCCACCCAGCACTAGAAGGCAACTCTGCGGCTCTGAACAAGACGGTGGATCATACACTTCTGAAGCTTGATGCAACAGAGGCGCAATTCGAACAGCTATATGCCGAAGCGGCGGAATTCGATTTTGCGGTGGGTGCACAAAATCGACAAACTAGAAATACAAGAGCTGGGAAAACTGACGATATGCACCATAGACCGTCTGTGTCCGACCACCACACGTAGCCAGTGCAGTCAAGGCTTTAGAAGGCACGGCCGTCGGTGTCGCAAGCGTAGTGGGCTTCCATGAGGGAACATACTCTACCGAGCATAAACTGGCCGAGGCGAAAGAGAGTATAGACGCTGGCGCCAGTGAATTGGATGTTGTGCTTAACTTTCCTCAGCTCATTGCTGGAGAGTGAGTTACATTACATTATGCAATCATCTACCAGGCAAGCTGATTGACATGACAGATACGCGGCTGTATGCACTGAGCTGCAAACCATCCGCTCAACCACCAGAGGGACAACATTGAAGCTCATCCTCGAGACCTCTCAGCTGAATCGCGAGCAGATCATCGCGGCTTGTGTGATTGCTGGGTATGCGGGTTTCGATTTCGTCAAGACGAGTACTGGGTTCAATGGTGCTGGAGCGAGCGAGGAGAATGTACGGTTGATGAAGGCTTGCTGCGAGCAGCTGCATGCACAGGGTGTCGGAGAGAAGTTGATGAAGGTCAAGGCGAGTGGTGGCGTACGCACGCTCAATGATGCGAAGATCATGCTCGGCGCCGGCGCGGAGAGACTAGGAACCAGTGGAGGTGTGACCATCGCGAAGGAAGGAAAGGAGGGCAAGTCGAGTGCAGGGGGAAGCTCTTCGGCTGACTACTGAAAAGAGCACGTCCTGTCCAATGTCTTCGACAAATTGGGATCATCACATTGCATGGTCTCGTGGGACAGCACATTTGCAGATGTTTTTGATTGTAGACTCAGTACAATTCGCAGATCAACGCAAGCAAGGGTAGCTCCTCGATGCGGATATGYGTGTCTGGGTCCTCACCCAGCAAAAGGACAATGAAGTCCATCTCACCCGAGCTCGCCTTGAAAAAGCACACACACGCCATCTCACCTCCGTCGCATGCATTTGTACACCAGAAAATAGCATCATCACAAACGCCCGCAGTCCTCCGGTATTTTCATCGTCATCGTCTTTTTTGTGTCTTCACAGCGCAGTGGAATGAAGAAGGCAAAGGGTAGGGTGTCGTAGGATAGGCTGACTGGCTAGAGGTATGTCATCCAGCCGAGGTATGAGAGTGTCGTCGCGGTGCTCTTTTTCCGTTCCATCATTCCTCATGACCTCAACATCTCCTTCATCCAGTCCATCCTAGTCCCCTTGCATTCTCGTCATTCCCAACTCGGCGAGTCCTCTACTTCCTCCGGAAAGAGCAGCCCTCGGTGAGACGGGCCTTGCCACCGGTGGGCTGGCAAAGCACCTGGGAGCAGCCGGCGCAGACGACGACGGTTTGTGCGTGGGAGAAGACGGTGGTGATGGTGAAGCAGCCGGGGCACTTGACGTCCATGAAGAATGAGCGTGGGCCTGGGACCAATTGCTGTTACATGGATTAGCTTGGTTGTTCTCAGGATTYGAGCAATCTGGGTGGCGAACCTTCAGCTTGTGCTTGCGGGCCTCAGCCTGAGGAGTTGGGTTGAGAAGATCGACGGCGAGAACCTGCGCATGTGCCAGTCAGTGGAAGTGTTCGTGGATGGCCAATGTGATGCAGTCGGCCGCGCGCGGGAGGCAAATCGAGCAGTATAGACTGTCGTGTGCCTTCTGCGCGCGGTGCCGGCTCTGCATGTGGCCGGAACGCACCATATTTGCGGTATTTGGGGTGTAATTGGTGTGTAGTGTCGCAGTTCGATGAGATTGACCGGATTGTGGTTGATTTGGCGATGCGATGCGCTGCGGTGACGGTGTCGAGGGATTCGTGGAGGTTTGAGGATTTGAGTGTGTGTTGCGGCACTTGCCGAATTTGTCTCCACCTCGCTTGGCTTGGCGTCCAACAACGCCACCCTGCAAAACAGGACCCTTCACTTCACCTCACACTCTTGATCATTATCACCGCCGACGTCACCTGAAGCAACTTGGCGCCTAGCTGACTGGAATTATCCTTAACTGAATGACCATGGATGTGCGAACTTGACATTGAGCGAACAGGACGATGCCTYCAATCGCTGACCCATCAGTGCCAGTGCCAGGTGTACCTTAGGTGGCCTTCGTGTCGGACGACAATCATCATACTTCGTTGCACATGTTCCATACACTGATTAATACGGTCAGCTAGCTGTAGCGTTCTGCTCCTCTTTGACGGCACCGAGTTCTTGTTACAATCTCTTCGCCCTTACACGCACTGACATCATATGCGTCCATCCCTCGGGTGCCCCAGGATCTCAGACCTCTTCCCTGCGCATRATCACGGACAGAGACTCGTACCTCAGGCATGCAAAGCGAGGCATTCACACCATCTCATATTCACATACACAGCCTTGCCGGACCGCAGGAATTTCGTTGGTCAAATCTGCTGGTGGCCATGACTGGTGTTGTCTTACTGGCACTACGCCCAGGTCCCAACTACGCCTCGTCCTGCCATGCCAATAGGTTCGAGCAATTTCACATCTATCGGCGATTGATTTCGCGTCAACAGTCGGCGGCAGAGCAATCATTACGTAGGCTGTCCCGGTGCCAATCTGCCACCCCTAAATGAAAGGCTCGGACACCGATTCGGTATCAGTGTTCGTGAGACACTGCCTTCGAAGTTCACTAGAGCGAAAAGCAACAGACCCGTCATAGATGGAAATTGTGGTCGGGAGTAGCTTTCTTCCTGCCCATTGGCAAGCACGGCAGGTGCCTTTCTTATATTTCTACGGTTTCTCCTTCTCCTTCTCTTCCTTTTCATCTTGCCGCTTTTCTGGTGTAGCCAACTCCTGACAAATAGGACTCCTCGATCTCAGTATTGGCCCGTACCAAATGAACACAAACGGAATGGCACACATAGCCAATGTCGCAAAAGCCAGCAAACTACACGCCCACGTCACTCCAAGAGTATCATACATCGGCTTCGCCGCGAAAGGCAACACAACGCCGCATATACTACGTGCTATACTCGTCGCTCCAAGTGCACTAGCCGCGTAGATCTTGTATGCGTCTACAAGGTAGTTATACAACGCCACGAAGACAAGCACAAAGCCGATGCTAAAAGGTAGGCCGCCTAGGATGGGTACAATCCAATGTACTGAAGTTCGCGCGGACCAGCCGATCCAGAACATCCCGATTGGCATAAGAGGGCCGCCTATGCATGCTAGTGGAAGTCTTTGGTACTCTTCTCTTGAGGCCCAGGTTTTCCTGGCAGCCTTCGCTTTCCTGATATAGGTATCATACCACTGTTCGATTGTGAGCTTCTACAACGCGCGCTGTGTCGAATGTTCAGAACGCATGACGTACGAAAGTTATGGGAAGAGCGAGGATACTTCCAACCACCACTGCGTTTGACCCGTCAGCATTCCCAAGAACGGATGAAGGGATCGACATACGAGGGAGGAAAGCCAGCCCTGTTTCAAGGTTTCCAAATCCATAAATCGCTGAGCTCGTTCGTCAGCACATACGCAAGCTGAGATGAGAAAGTGAACTTACGGGGATATATCACACTAAACGACTGGAACAAAATGAACGCAGTCGCATACATCAGTGACAAGTAGCAGCAAGTAGCGCTGACGATCGGTTCCAGAAGCATCATGCGTAATGGCCTACCAACGATTCTTGTCACCATCTGCAGTGCACCCACACGTTGCAATTCCAGCGGAGCGTAGACATTAGCACCCGTGTGTTCTTTGCGCATCTTCTTGGCCTTGGCTTTCAACAGAGCGGGCCCAAAAGTTTCGGGTAGGAAGAACAGTTGCGGAACAAAACATGCTCCAGCGAATATCAATCCGAACCTGTTGCATATATCAGCACACCTTCGACCCTCCCTCTCTCAAGGACGACCAAACCAAAACGGCCACTCCCAACCAAACTGCACCAAGCATCCAGAAACCACAGGCCCCATAAAGGGCCCCATAGAAGCAACAGTCATAAACCAAGAAATAGCCCTCCCCCTCCAAACCGGATCATCCAGCACATCAGCAAATAAACCACCGGTAAGAGAAATCGGCGCCGCTCCAAAAAGTCCTATAAAAATCAATCAATCAATCAGTCTCCATAATAAACCTTCCAACCCAAAAAAATCCAGGAATGTTCACAAACCAGTCAACAATCTAAACCCACAAAAACTAGCCCACCCAGGCGCGACAGCACACGCAGCCATAAACGCCGCATAAACTCCAAAAGCCCCCAGAGTAATCCACCTCCGTCCAAAGTGCTCACTCATAGGCGCCCACAACGTAGGTCCAAGCACATATCCAACAAGATAGATGGAATTGGGTAGGACGCCTTGGATTTCTTGTTGCACGTCAAAGTGTTCGCGAAGAGATTGTTGGGCGAGTGAAGGGAGGGAACTAGCCATGGTGGTGTTTAACACTACGAGGGTGCCGAGGGCTATGATCATGATTTTTTTGCGTTTAGACCAGTTGTAGGGGTTTTCGGGGTCGTGTGGTTCGAAAGCGAGGATTTGAAGGGTGGGATCTTTTTCGGGAGATGACATCTTGAAGGAGGTGATGTGATGTTGAAGTCCATTGATAGGATGTAATAACGACGGTTATACATGTAGTCGATCAGGAAAGAGGTGTGAGGTAGATAGTGTGTAGGCTAGTGGGTCGACCGTGCCGTGATCGGCAGTAGAGGTGTGGGTACTTTCATTCGGTCTTCGGTTGAGCGCAACGTGCGGAGAATGTTCGCTCCCGAATCAATCACAAAAGCACATTCTCTTCGCTGAGCGGAGTCAGAGGTCGCACGATGGGAAGTCTGGATTATCAATCTTATGTACAGGTCTCATTCACTCCTTCGTCAATGCAATTTCGTAACTTATCATAGGTGACCCAGAGATGCACACTCCATGCCTCATCATGTGCCTTGGATGCCATCCTTCTCTCAGATCACACAGGAAGGTCTGCGAGGTCGTCATCTTCCTCTCCTACCTCTGCTTCTCCCTCCTCATAATCTTCCCAACCATCTTCCCAACCCTCCTCAAGATCGTCTTCTCCAAGCCCGTCGTCCTCATCTTCATCCTCCCCTTCCTCTGGTTCATCTAGTCAACTGTCTTCATCCCCACCATCACCCCAGAGCGCCCGCAGACCCGGCAGATTTCTCGTGCGTGTCCGCCTCTGTTCTCTCCCAGCATTGGCAGTTCCGTAATATCGTGGGTCGTGGTGTAGCTCCGCATTGACTCTTGCTCCCATGGGACTAGCTCCCAGACTGTCCGCGTTTGCATACGCCGCAGCGTCTACGTTGCCTCTACCTCCACTGGATGATTCAACATCACCGTCGGACCGGATCTCGTCCTCTGCGGTTCCATCACTCCAGGAATGAACGGTGCACGTTCCCAACCCATGATCCCAGCCATTCCAACTCGTGGCCGCAATAACTGGTGCATGAGGGTGCCAGCTTGCGTMTCTGACGATCGTCTTCCAAACACCTCCCTGGCCATAATAATCATAGCGATCTACATATCTCTCATCCGAGACTGGACGGGAGTTCTTTGTAGCTGCAAGCACGTTGATTGGCTCTCCCGCTAGAGTGCCATCGAGATTCCAGACGTAGATCTTGCCGTCGTGACTTCCAGAATAGATGTATCGACCATCTGTGGAGCCGGCCGGTGAGAAGTGGCAGCGAATGAGTGTTTTGAGGACGCGATGACCGCGGAATGTGACGAGTGAGCAATCGTGAGGGTGAGGTGTGTGGTCTGCAGTATCATAGGGGGAGAAGCGATAATCAAAGTTGGTTGTGTAGTCCTATCGAAGAAGTTAGCATGAGTGATCATCAATGGCATGTCGATACAAACCTGTGGGTTTAGTCTCTCTCCCTGATCTGTCGACACCATCTTTCTCAAATCCCACAACTTGCACGTCTGATCCTTGGCGTTGCTGATCACATAACGCCCATCGCCTTTACTGTCAATATATGTGAGTCCTTCGGTGTGACCAAGAAACATGCCGGCCGGTCGCATGCTAGCAAGACTTCTGCGATCCCAGACTTTCAGCGTGGTGTCGTCGGAGCCGGAATACAGGATGTGAGGTGACATCTTATCGCCAAAACACACTGCATTGACATCATCTGTGTGGCCAGGAATCCTCAAGATGCTCCGCTGTGCTTCAAGATCGTAAACGTAGACACTCTGATCAGATGTTCCTGCCACTATCTCGTTTCCATCGCCACTGAATCGAAGAGACCAGATTCCGAAAGAGCCTCTCGAACGTCCCCAACCACCGCCACCTGCCCGTGAACCACCACCCATGTCTGAAAAGTCCAGAAGTCGTGGCTCGGAAGTGTCACCTTGTTCTGTGCGGGCAAGACACACCCTACTGCTGATACTGCTGTATGCTAGAAGCTTGTTGTCCGGTGATAAAGAAGCGTCCGTGATGGTCCATTGGCCACCGTAGTAATGTACAGTATTGTAGTACTTCCAGTCGTATAGATTACTGGTATCGTACATTCTCACCTTGAAGTCCTGTCCGCAGGCGAAGAAGAAGGAACCGTCGTCGGAAAATTGACCAGAGTAACACCGATCGTTGAGGTTGATGATGAGATCTGCTTTGGAGCCGGGGATCATGTCTTGTGCTGCAAGACCGCTCAAGACGCGAGCTCGGCCTCTACTCTCGACACCCATCTCACGGTCCAGCATTCGACGGGATAAGCGTTTACGCTTACTGATGGTGTCTTGTGGATATGGCAAGCCGCAGGAAGTATGCGCACAACGATCATTGTTTCCAAAGGTGCCATTCTCCATCAGCTCCTTGCCCTCTTTGGAAGGGATTGGCGGATATCGATCTCCAACAACATTTCTCCGACGTTGCCGGTTTCGTCGACCGCCATAGCCCAGATACGATTCGTCTTCGTCGTCGTCATCATCGCCCGCGTCGAGCTGAACAGGTCTTCGAGCACCGCTAGAGCGAGTCGTAGGACCAGAAGGCTGTAAGATGCCTCGAATGCCGGCATGGCTAAGCAATTGCAAGATCTGCTGCTGGGTTACTACCACAGCGAAGAAGGGTCAGTATGTCAATGGAAAATGCTTACGCGTCTTTGCGCCGCTGAACTGAGGTTTCTCAACAGGCCCGGACGTGCTGCCGTGTTGGTGTTGGTGGTGGTGGTGGCGAACGTACTGGTGATGGTTTGAGCTCTTGCCGGCGCTGGCTGTGGTGTTTCATTGCCACCTGCTGCTTGCTCGTCTCCCTCTTCATCGTCCAAAATCTCTTCTTCGACCTCATCGCCATTGCCCATTTCGAATGTCACTTCATCGCCGTCCTCGTCTCGCAGCGTTCCATCTTCGGCGTCGTAGTACAATGTCGTCTCCTCTTCCTCCTCCTCCTCCTCTTCATCCTCGCCATCATCCTCCTCGTCGAAGAAGTTCTCAGCACCAGTATCGGCGAAAGGGGTCGTCTCATCACTGGCGAGCTGTTCAAACCATTCGTCAGCTCTACAAACACCATCGATCAATGCAATGGCTGTTCGCCTCTCACCGTGTAGTCCATGTCGTCATCGCCGGTGGATTCCGTCTCGGTATGCCATGATGCAGGCGGGGAGGTGTTCCCAGGAGTAGCCATATTGTACCGATCYCTCACCTGGAGGATATGTCGACACTGTCGTCTGACAGCTGCGGTTGGAATGGAATGCCCGTTCCACTGGCCTGGAGAGCTAATATGTAAGGTGCCGAGGACGATGCGAGCTTGAGCTTATCGCTCCAGCAGATCGGATCCGTCGGATTTAGCGATTATAACCCCGGACCCCACCCTTCCCCTTACCTTACCTTCATCGCATCTCTCCCTGTTCAAGTCGACATCTCTCTCAWTAGCATACCCCAAACAGCCCAGAAGGACGATGTGGCTACCAGGGMATTTATGCACCGTCCATGAAGCATGACTACACTTGCCAAGGATAGCGGATATTGCCATGTCCAGGACGGCTGTTCCTCTCGACGGATCAATGTTTTATCACTTACCTCGAGCCTATTCTGACCGCTCCGAGAGGCCCTTTCAAGATCTGAGTCCATATTCACTTGCCGATGAAGCAGACCAAAGTAAAGCAAGATACTTCCGCGAAGAAGCACGGACCGCTGCGTGATTTGAAGGACAGGATGGCGAACCTCATGTCCTGGCAAGGGCAGCGCAGTCTCGGTCAGCCTGCCCGCGAAGGAGTCGTCTGCCTTCCTCCCGCTTAATGGAGCCGAGCTTTCTGTATTGGATGTGTCCCGACTGTGCTTTAATACGCAAAATTGCTCGTCTCTCAAATGATGGTGTAGTCCAGCCTGTTGCAACCCATACGACGCTGGCCAATCATGTAACGGCGACATGTACGCAATGCCGAAGGCGTGTTATTGATATAGACTGGCGACCATGCACTTCGCATCCTTCTAGCGGCATCTCTTTGTTCCGTTCACCTCAGCCGCAGCTATAGGATCCAACAACACTCGGCTTGACCTATCACAAGTTTTCGTTACAGCCACGTCTATGCACGATGGATGAGTAGCCTACACTTTCCTTGATTGCAATTCATGTTCGAGAACGTCAGCGTCCATCCCTTGCTGTCCAGACGTGCCTCTAGAAGCACTTCGGTATAAGTCCGCTGCGACCAGCCGTCTCAGAATTCCTCACTTTCCTCCAACGCAGATGTAGCAAGACAAGATGTTTACGAGCAAGCCACTTGGTGTTTTGTACTTCATGTGTTTATTTCTGACTCCAATTCAATCACAAGACAATGCATGTTCATCACGGGCACCTCTCCCGGCTGGGAGTGGCCCAATACCAACGCCAGACACACCAGTAGGCGCTCGCTGATTTCCAATCACGCAGAAACAGACTGACAGTTCGCAGTCCGCCTTCTACGCCCTGTCAGCTATTCAAGATGCATCGAACAATGCCATGACACCAGCCAACTACACGCTTGCATACTCGAACCTCCATGCCAGCTCCAGCGCTGAGGGCTACCAAGGGTACTCGACGCTGTCCAGCTATAATGTGACCGAATGTGCTCGCTCCTGCGAGCTCAATGATCGTTGCGTTGCATTCAACATTTTCTTCGAAAGAAGCCCTTCGGTGGTACCAGGCGACGAAACATGTACGAACCCACCATCGACTAGTAAGTAGCTCAGTCATCATCTCTTCAAGTCAAACACTCACAACAACGTAGCTCTAATCAAGTGTGTCCTGTGGTCTTCCGAGGTCTCTGCATCCAACGCAGTCAACGCAGGCCAAACTCGCAGCCAATTCGAAGTCGTAATCGCAGGCTCAAACGGCTACAACAAGCGCAAACCACCACCAGAGCCAGGTTATCTCGAGCCCGTCAACCTCGGCAAACGAGCCATCTCTGCACCCACATGCAATGATGGAGTGCGAACAGGCATCACTCAGATATTCACCTCCACAACCGACCCATACAACGTCACAAGAGCCGCTCAATGGTGCGACACGCAGTATACCAGAACTCGCCCGTGCTATTTCTTCAACTGTTATCTTGCTACTTATGCTTCTGGACCGCAGACAGGACGGGTATTCGGACAGATCTGCGACTTGTATTCCACACCGTGGGGTAAGGAGTACGCTACAAAGACACAAACCCGTTTCGATGGGCCAACGCTGGATGTCTCGCACAGCTTTTCGTACACGTCAAGCGATGCCCCGGCTGCTTGTGCTGCGCCGCCACCAGCTTAGACTGATGTTTCTGTTAGGTTGAGACGATGAGTACTATGAGAAAGGCTATCGACACTTGTTCCGTGTTCCAAATTGAGTGACCATTCGACTGCAGAATTACATTCTTCTTCCTAGCAGATTGTGTGATTGACGCGGAAGGCTACTGGAACCAGGAAGGAGATTAGTCAATTGCTCCTGAATAGGAAATTCTGGCGCTTTCTATGACTCTGTCAAGCTGGTCAGGCGAACGAGTGTGTATAAAAATTCCTAGAGTCGCCGTTTCCCGTGCTTTGCGACTCGCTCGCGGCAGTTTATGTTATGACTTTTCTACCAATCACCCACCGGCATCCCCTATAAATGAGCACATTTGAAGCGTTCGCCGACACCTGTAGATACCATATGCAGCTAGCTATACTTCGAGTAGTATAGTGAACTCCAAGGATCAGGTCCACTACACTATGCAGAAGCCAAAGGACTGGTATTAGAGGAGACGACGCCAATGACGTGGAATGAATATCTGTCGAGATGGCGGACCTCTCCAGCTTTGAGCAGAGAGAATTTACTTGATGGAGCGTTCCAGAGGCTGAGTGTGAAAATTGATGAGCACAAGGGGATCTACAGTACTTTGTGGGGCCAGCAGAATTATCCTCGCTTACCAAGACATGTTCGGCGAGGGTAGAACTCAGCGGCAGAGATGGTGAGATTCATCGTGGCGGATGACAATGAACGGATTTGCTCTTCTAATTTGTTCAGTTGCCGGCATCTTTTGGGGAAAAAGGGGGCTGGCTGACTTCAGGGGTACAATACTAGCCTGCTTTACAGCATCTTTACAGCTCGAAAAAATCGACGATCCTCTATTCGCTACAGTGCCCAGAAGGCTCGCTCGGAGTTTCTGCAGCTGTAGAGAGACATACCAGTACCTCGCCTCCCTCCACCCAACGGGGTATTTAAAAGACAAATTTCTAGCTGCTAACTAGATTTCCATGATAAAAACGAGCCCGCTCAAAGAATCACAGCTGGTTTCACCGAAACCATTATTGAAGAATGAAAACTCGCGTCCGTTTCACCAAAAAGCCTCTTAACACTGCCTCCTCACACCTCTTCTCACGCAGCATCAATCCTAAAGCCGATCTTTATACCAGCGGAGGCTGCTCCAACGGCGTCAAGATCCGTAGGCCACGAAGTTGGACACCCGTCGTCTTCTCCMGCCAGCTAGTCTAGAATCTATCCTGTTCCAAGTATCTCTTTTTTTACGAGCTTCATTTTCGGTCGACCATGTCATGAAGCTTCCATGGCGTTTCCTCTCTTAAATTCACATGATGAGGCTCTATGTCCAATCAACGATTTCCACGTTGCCCGACTCCGATCGAAAATCGCATTCCATCTAAACGCAAAGAGTAACGTAAGGCCGTAACAAATTCTGTCAAGGGAACTGGCTTCGATCCTCCAGTATGTCCCGCAGTTACATGAAGTATACGTATCGACACTCATACCACGGTGATGTCTTTGAATATCTTGTGGAAATACGGCGATCTTCCTCCGGCGCTGAAGATCCATGCCTGCACTACCGCCTTGCTTTCGCTTTGCGGTCTGTCAATCCACGAGGAGCTTTTCGACATGGACACTTACGAAGCACGTAGCGAGCGGATTGATAATGATGTGGAACGCCTTTTCCTGCGGATTTTATGATCTCAGCGAGTACGGACTTGCTTCCCTTTAAAGAGATGTTGCTCAGAACGAACATATCGTGCATGTGATGGATGCCGTGCATCACGGTCTGAAATGGTAAAAAGGACTTCGTTGTTGCGGTTTTCAGGGGGATTTGAAACATTTCAGGAGGTCATTCTCACGCAACATACCATTATCACCAAGCAGGTGCCATAGATGCGAAACTCGAAGCTCCGGACATCCTGATGGGACCTTATCGTCCGATGGCCATGTGCACCGGAGATGGAATCTATACTCTCATGTGGGTACTCTATTTGAAGTAGAGTCGTGGTAGGGGATTGCGATGGAGCTGATCGCTGTTGGTCGGACTCGATATGAGAGGAAAGGGACGCTCATAAAGGTCACCGCAGTATCTGAGCGATGTTTCTGCCTATTACGATCTTTTCTCGCAATGGCGCCTAATTATTCCAGCAGGAAGCCTGTTCGCTTAATGTCTCCAGCTATGTTCTGCTTGCAACTTACGTAGCAGTCCCGCAGTAAGGAGTACGCTATTTACGCCGAGTCCGATGGCAGAATCAACCATGTCGATGGGATGGTCTAGCTGCAGCTCTTCTTGCTGAAAATGAAACCACCGTATTCCATTCCATTCCATCCACTCTTTCGCCTCTTTGGCGTCATCTTCGCCAGTTCGGTAAGTTGCTGCTGCTATATGGAAATCGTTCACTTTGTCTTAGTCTCTGGTAACAATGTATGCAAGCTCCCCTGGCTGGCTGCGCCCATTGGAGAGGTTTGGCGACGCAGCAAGTGTGATTGGAATGTCAAAGAATAGCCACTGATGATCGAGGGAGTGTGGTTGTGGGTATCGTCGATGTCGTGTCTGTCGATCTTGAACAATGTCGCAGATGTTTTCGTCATCCGATTGATCGCTGGTACTTGACGGATTGTCACATCGGGGCATCCCACGAATGTTCGCTGGATCGCTGTGTATAGGTCTAAGTCACCATCGCTTGAAGGCGGCCTAGTCTCAAGCAAGCGAGAACTTGGGTTGATGCAAGCCAAGCCTGTCCTGCAAGCTGAGCTGACGAGCGCTGTAAATCCTCATAGCACTTCGCGGACACCTTGTTTCATCAAAAGCCATTGATGGAATCCACGTAACATGACGTCTACCCAGCACCGTGGTGGCTTCCAATTGGAAACATCACTCTGACTCGCTCGATTCGTCTCGGCCAAGAGGTATACCATCTCTCGCCTCATATCTATGTCCTGAGATGCGCTTGAGTCTACGCTACAGATGAGGCGCCAACTTGCAAGGTTTAAGGCATTTCTAACACATCGCCCGAGACTGGATCTCCTGCTGACCGCCGTGGGTTTTTGCAATAGGATTTGAACGATTTGCAGGTCGCCAGAGCTAACCGCGGTGTACAGCGACGTACCTTCAGCATGACCGACGTCGACCCCACTCGTGACGAGAAGCCTCGTTAGTCGATCATAGCCATTCCCAACGGCTAGACTACTGGCGGAGAGGCCGGCGTGTGATATGACATCGAATCCATGGCGAAGTAGGAGATTCACCATTCGATAGTCGCCACGATTGGATGCATCAATCATGCCACAGTTGAATTGAAATCCCGCAGACTGATACAGTCTGGCCCCACGGACAAGCAAGAGCTCGACCAGTTCATATTGCTGAAGCTTGAGTGCTTTGGGCCACGTTGACGCGAGAACTTCTTCGACGATGTTTTTGGCCACACAGTTTTCGGGTCCCCAAAGTAAGCACTTGAAGATCCCTCTGCGGACGGATGAATTTGGACTTGACAAAGTTTCTTGACCGGCCTGGTCCAGATGCGAAGTTGTCACCCGAACATTATGTTTGAGCAGCAATGCAACACCAGCCAAGCAGGGCTGAGCAATGTAATGAGCGAGCATGCATGGCCCACGGTCTCCTTGATTGGCCGACGCCCCAGCCTCGAGTAACACGGCGTTACATCGGACATCAAGCACAAGAGGTGTAGTGCTGGGAACGGAAGCGAGAACTTGAAGCGACGACTCGTACTCCAGGATACATAGCAATACCTCTTCACGCCCAAGGTCCGCAGCCAGACGAAATGCCGTTTTGGGCGATTTTGGGGGTTCATAGTTCGGGCCAGAAAGCGGCGAGGCGATCGGAAATCCGTTGGCCAGCATCTCTCTGATGACGTGGATGTTATTTTCTTCGATAGCTGTAGCCATTTTTTGACCCATCGAGACGCTTCTTCACATCCAGTCTTGTTGCCTTCTGGCAATCGTCCCATGTACTTGGCACAAAGAAGTCCGAAGGAATGTGATGAAGCCTGCGTTCCTTCTTCTGTACGGTTGCCACAGGGCAGGAGATTAATTCGCTGTTCGCGGAGGCCGCAGTTGTTGGTGATGCGCAGTAGCTTCTCCTCGCTGTAGGGATCGTCATCGCCATGTGAGAATCGTCATCATCAAGAACATCAGACCAAGTGATATCAGGCTGCATATTGCCGCCTGAATATTTGAGTGTGTCTCGATTCTCAGGAGTTGGCGGCCATGCCTCCACAGCCATGCTACTGCCTTGGCCAACGACATCGGATCGCATCGGGAATGGGTCGTGCCATGGGGATGGCATTTGGGTCGAAGAGTACCGATATTTCTGGCTCGTTTCAAATGCTACAGCTTTCGCCGAGCTCGACCCTCGTCGGCACGTTCGTTTGTGTCGTAGCACATCGCCCTTTCGATGGAACGTCTTGGGACAGCGATCGCATTCGTAAGCACCCTTGAGTGGAGCTGCACCCGTAGCATTCTTGATGTGTCCTTTGGATTGTTCGTGCTGCGTACGGTCCCTGTTGGATATGGATTTCTTGCAAGCTGTACATGTTTCTCGATCTTCTCTGCAATCTCGCATGCTCTGCATATTGGAATAATACTTCGAGCCGCCCAGGCTTACGTGGCGAGCTGTTTGATCTGGTTGAATGTTGCGAATTGCGTAAAGTGGCGATGATGTTCCGGTTAGCAGTTGTGTTCATGTAGGATGAAGGCAATATGGATATGGCAGGAAGGAAGGGAAAACACGGGGGAATGATCGCAGGCGAAGGGAAGGCATGAGGGAAGAGCTGGGACTGAAGGAATGTGAGACGACAGTGATCCATACCTGCATTTTTCACACGGCCTGCGAGGTCCATTCGCCAGCGCTCCGAATCGCGACAACACTGCTGTTGCAGCCTTCAAGGTTGCGATCCTTGACCGTACCTTACAGCGTCTTGCCGCATTGGAGTGGGTGGATACCTTAAACGCCAGAAGACGGCCGCTAATAAATCTGGTTCCCGCGTCTTCCGAAGATTGCTCTTGGCGAGACACGCTGTTCGAGGCTGCTAGGACAATAGCGTTATATATACCACTCTGTACCTCCTGTGTATTGTGTGCGGTTGAGACAAGTATCAAGGAGCAAGTTGACAGCGGCAGCGCCCGCCTCTCAACGAACGAGCTCGGGTCCTACCCGACAATCGCGTGGAGACTGCCGCAGCGCAATGTGCAGATCCGCCCGAGGGCGGGGGCCCGGGAGAGAGCCTAGCGCCGGCAGCGCCAACCCAAAACCACAGTGGGTTGGAAACTTGCGCTGCCACCCAGCTGCCTGCCTGTGGTGGCACATTCGCCTGCGGCGGCGGCCGCCTCTTCCCCGTCCTTGCGACGTGTTTTAATGGAAATTTTTCACCTCTGCTGCGAAGGCGCGCCCTGGTTCGAGGGCTCCGTCACGATTACACGGCGGTGTGCAGCGCAAGCGGGGATCTCTTTTGCGATCGATTGTCCATGCTCCAGATTGCAGCCCAGCAGCGCATTCTACTGTGGCTGAGCTCGGAGAGTCATCTCCTTCGATATGCTACCTGTGGTTGTGCCAGCAGCGCATCATCCTCTCCAGGCATGGCATTCCTTCTGATGAGCAGCAAGGTCCACACGCCATGGCTTTCCTCCCAACCTGTGATGTCGGCAGCGCATTTATTTCTTTCTGTACGACCTGGCCATGCATTTCCGCTCTTTAAGAGTCTGTTCAAACGCCCGCGACCTGTACATAAAAGAGGCACTCACATCCATTTCTTTGCTCCCCAACTGACACAATCTTCCAATCATTTCTCAGCTCTTCATTCACCATCGATAGAGCTCAAGCAATCACTCAACAACCGTGGCATTTCCTCCATCGTCCCAAAAGACCATCAGTCCAATCAGCATTCAGGAACTCTGTCACTCCACCCTCAAGTGGCCATCTGTAACGATGACCAACACCACCTCTTTTGCAACTCCACTACAAGTCACCGATCCCTCCAACGACGTCACCGTGACTCTGACAATCCTCTTTGGCGTTCTGACGGCTGTCATTGAGGGTCTAGCCTTGTTCTTGGCCTTTCGCACTTATCGCCGTGGTTAGCAAGGATCGATTCAGCTTACTTGATCGGGTGATGTTGGTGAGCATGGACGTTATGCTGCTGAGTCTTCACCCTTTGCTAAGTTGCCTTCCTCTAGGAAAAGGATATAATCGTACTTTTGTTCCGATTATTGATGTGAGATGGTTGAAATCAGGCTTTATTCTGAGATGGAGGTATCTACATAGCGAGGGTTGCTTGCACAGAGTCTTTCATCACCCAGCGCTCTTCCTAAAATCCGTTGAATTGGTTGTTCCCTTCCCCTATTCCTACCTAGCATTCATTGCAACACAACACTTTCATTTCCCAAGTCTTCTCGATTCATCCCTAGAGCACCAAAGGCAAAGCAATGCAAATCTCCTGACTATCCGGACAAACATTCTTCCGGTCCAGATCCTTGTCGATAGGTCCCGTAGGTCCGCCCGAGTATCTACATCAAAGCACAAAACATCAGCAACCATCTCCAAAATCACCGAATTTCTATGACCTCTAACAAGGAAGACGGCTTCAGCACAACCTCCCAACCTCTAATTCCAAACTTACCGACACAAAGCATCCACACCCAACGGACAATCCTGTCTCGGGTCACTTTTCGCATACTTTTCATCTCCCCAATTCCCCGTGAAATACAACCACGCCACCGGCGTACTCTCATCATCATCGTCATACGCCTCAAATTTTGAAGTCTGGGGATCAAAACTGTAATAATAGGCAGAAAGAGTCGGATCCCACAGGGGTCCCGCATCGGTATGATCTTCTAGTAATCCCACCGGAAGATCCACTCCGGGAATCGTATGGTCGTGCGTACCCGGTTTCGCATAGTTGGCATGTGTGCCGTTGGCGGAATATACCACGGGCTATAAAATATCACAAGCCTCTCATCAGCAATGATTGAGAAAGGGGATTTGATGCATTGATTGGAAAGACTCACCCTTCCACCCCCCTCAAACTTCTCCACGGCAGAATACTCAAACGCCTGTCCACCCGCATGTTGCGAAAACCACATTTCCCTCGGTTTCCCCTCCACGAAACGCAGCATATTATGCTCCCAATCCCCCACATGATTCCCCACATTAATTTGCCGGGCCAGGTAATCGCCTCCGTAATCGAAAGCGTAGAAATACATGTAAAAAACATCTACAGTTGCATTCCCATGGTCGACGAGGATGATTGTTGCGGAGGTGGCGTTGGGGGTTTCGCCTGAGGGGGAAGGAGAGACGCCGTAGAGATAGGGAGGTCGAGGGGATGTTGTGGGGTCCAGGGTGGATGTTAGGTAGACTTTTCCATAGGAGTTGAGGGAGTTGAGGCTGTTCAAGGTCAGAGGGTTGGGAGGGTTGGATATGGGGGTGTAGTTTGAGGTGTAAGGACGGGTGTTGAGGAGTTGGGCGGAGATGTCCGAGGGTCGATAGGGGTCTTTGGAGTAGAGGTGGACTAGGGGGGCGAATTCTGTTACGAAGGAGGGGAGTTTGGAGGGGATTTTTGGCGAGGCGAGGGTTTGAGGTTGGAAGGCGGAGATGGGATTTAGGAGGCCTAGGAGAAGGGGGATCTTTCTTGTGAACATGATTGTGTTGTGATGCAAGGGAGTACTCTTTGCTATATTCAGAGTGAGATATAAAAAAGAGTTCCCTCGAATTCTGATCTGATCAGCGAAGAGGCGTGCCTTTAAAAGAAATCTATTCTCCGAGATGGAGGCAAGATCGTCCACTATTTAACAAACCTTGTAAATACACCTCTCCCCTCCTTAAAGAGAAACATGAGAGAAAAACGCCTCATCACGCTGCCTTTTGATGTAAATGCAAATGATCCGTCCCTCAAAACAGCCACCCACTCCAAATGGCGTCAAGGCAACCCGTTCCACCCTCTCTCGTCATCTTCAACAGTAACTCCCACCAAGATTTTCCATCCCAGCATGTTCCACCTCCCATATTCCAATGAGACCAACACGCAGCCATGCAAAATATCTCCACCTTCAAAAAAAAAAATGACCCCGTCACGTCGAAACATGATCGAGCAGAGCAGGTACACGACGACATGAAGTCCATCCCCCCTCCTTCCAAAAGTAAAAGCACGTTGTCGATCTCCCCAATTCTAATTGGCTCTACCGAAGAAAATCATTCCCCTGCGCAGATGACACTAGACCCGAAAGTAGAAGTCCCGAGGGCCTATCATTGCCCGGCAAACCTCGCCCAACCAWCCAACCAACCAACCAGCCAACCAACCAACGTCGCGTGTAAGGTAGGTAGGTACATATATCTTACTACCACAAGACAAAAATATAGGTAACAACCACGCCACTACCATTATTATCGCTTCTCGATAACGTCATCTGGACATGATAGACCGGGATGTTGCGCACGTGGATGGGAATGGTGGTGCATTAGAGGGCTGAATATAAGCGCTAACTTGCTGCTCTTCGCGTAGAGAGAGAGAGAGAGAGAGAGAGACCTGCTGACGACGAGAGCAATTACTTGTCGCTCATATGATTCCATCATCTTCTCTTCACTTGAACATGTATCATGCATTTCTGATCTCATCGTCTTCACTTCAATATTATTCATGTCTGATTCCATCATCTTGACCGGAATACTTGTGATTCTAATCTCATTCTCTTCACCTGGAAACATGCATGTATATCTGATTCCATCATCTTCACTCGGATACATGTATTTCTGATTTCATCATCTCCACTTTCACATGTATTTCAGAAGGACTAGGCAATCTCTCTATAGACATCCATCTCCATCTCCATCTGTACAAAGATTTATCTGCGACATTCCAACACCAAGTCGAGATTCTCCCTCCCTCTCCGTCTCCACCTCGTCATGCCTATACCTACCATGCATGCTAGTCTCCATCTCGAAATGCCTTTCCATCCCATGCATCCATGCATCCACCCACAGTCGTACACAAAATTAACAGCGTGGTCTTTATTTTTTGTACAGTTCTGAACCATTCATTATGATTCCCACCCATCGCACTACGATTTAGAAGAAGAAAAAGACGGTGCGAGTCTAGAAGATGTACTGCACACATGAAAGATTAGCGAAATTCGACATCACACATATTTTCATCAACTTACCGGAATGAACAAATACGGCACCTGCCTCTCATACTCCTTCCAACTCTCGCCATACTTCTTCCGACACCGCTGGATATCTCTCACGGCACGATGAATGATCATGCCCATGAAGAACGCGGGGTAGAACCAGGGGAAGGGACTGTCAAACCCGGTGATGAGACCCCAGGTAAAGGCAAAGTACAGATCCGCGACGTAATGCGGCTTGCGAACAATGCCGAACCAGCCATCGGCGAGGATGGAATCTCCGGTGGCGGTTTCGATCTTGTTGGGGTTCTTGACAAACTTCCAGGGGAGTTGGGGGAATGTGTTGCGATCGACCGAGTAGCCCTTTTCCTGCGCGCGGAAGTAGTTCTTCTGGGAGTTGCCGGTATCCCAGACCCAGTAGGCGAAGAGGTAGGAGGTGAAGAGGAAGACCAGGACGGGCTTGGACCACGCGTAGGTGGTGGGGTCGCGGTTGGCGAGGTAGATGGTGCAGTGGCAGTAACTGAGAGGCACGCCGGCCAAGTTCCAGAAGATGAGCATGAAGCCCCACTTTTCGTAGAAGATGTCCYAGCTGGTGACGATCATCTCCTCGCCCTTGCTGCAGGCGTTGGCGTAGAGCCAGTGGGCCATGAGGAGGAAGCAGACCTCACCGGAGACGTAGCCGTAGTTTTCGTACTGACGAGCAGCGGCGGAGAGGGTGGTGAAGAAGAGGATGTACCAGGGGATGCGGACCTCGAAGAACATTTTGAAGTCGAGCCATCCGAACATGCGGGGGTTGAGTTCGGCGCCCATGAAGAAGTCGTAGATGGGGTAGCCGGTCATGCGGTGGGTGGCGTCTCGCATGTGGGCGGAGACGTAGGCGACAATGGCGACGAGGAAGCCGGAGATGATGGCGACGGACATGAGCGGGCCGAATTCATCGATGAGCGTGTACATGGGGAAGAGGCCGGTGAAGTGGAGCACGGCGGCGACGAGGATGGAGGTGTAAAACGACCAAACTCCGGAGCAGTAGTAACGAAGCTGCTTGCCATTTTCGTGGTGTAGCGGCTTTCCGGTGGAGTAGACGCCGGGCATGACGAGGTAGAGAACGGCCTCGAAGATGAAAAAAGTCCAGTAAATGGCCCATGCTTTGGCGTGAGGGAAGGCGCCAATGTAGGCCAGCTTGACGAGGTGTTTGCCAAAGGTCGACCACGACATGGACGGTTCCGAGGGGAATTTGCCGTCGTAGTAGGTCGCTCCAATCCACATGTACCTAGGAGRGGAGATGCGTGTTAATGGATGTTCTGCTGTCCTCTTCCATCCCGTCATCTTCCATCTCATCCTCGTCCTCACTTACCACATCAGGGCGGGAAATCCAATCATCATGGCCGTCACTCCGAGCGAGCCACCAAAGTCGAAGTGCGGGTCGGCGTCGATTCTGGGATCTCCACCCACGAGCCATCCATCCACAATCTTGCCCGTTTCCTTGCCTGTACGCGATTTCAATGCGCCATTCGCGCGTTTGGTGGGAGCCGCATGGCCGTTGCTGTATCCATTCTTCCCGTTTCCATTTCCATTTCCATTGCTGGGCGTGTCATCCTCCGACGGCGACTGTTCCGCTGCGATTTCCGACTTGCGCGACCGACGTTGCGTGCCGGGCGTCTCGACGTAACCTTCGGGAAGGGATTTCCTGGAATTCACCGGCCCCGTCAGCTCTCTCCACTTCCTCCATGGATGTATGTGTTGATGGTATGTATGCTCACCTGGGAGTCTTGCCCGTCTGGGAGCGAGTGACGCGCTCCGACATGTTGCCTTCTGTTCCACACCAACGTCGCACGCGGGAGACGCAATGATGTGTGGGATGTTGTTGTGGCGCAAAGGAAACGGCGGGTTAGGTAGCTCGCTCAGAGGCTGCACGGAAAGTTGAGGGGCGGCGTGCTGTGCTGTGCTGTTCATCACCATTGATTGCATTTGGAGGTACCAGCATTAATTTTCCCGTTCCGTCCGACGGATCGTCGTGCCGAGCGAGACCAATCACGAGCTATACGAGTCGTGACAAGGCAGACCAACACCAAAGCACACCAGCCCACTGCAATTTCCCACCGCAATCAATGTTGGTCATCATCTCCATCATCGCGTCCAAGTGAAGTGCTCGGGGGGATGGAATGTTGCTTGCTGCGTGGTGATGGGACTGCGTGGAGTGGACCTGCGTGCGGCGATGAAAAAGGCCACTTCCGTCAAATCGACGGCATTGTTCATGCCCGGTCCGCATGATGAGCCACGCACGAGACGGCCAGCGACAGCAACAAACAGGTGGGTTGGCGCACGGAAGAAGACGACGACGATGAAAAGAAAAGGTGAGGGAAGCAGTTCCATCTCGTTGCCCATCCCATCCATCCCCTCCATCCCTTACTCTACCGTCAGTGTCACCCTGCACACTGACTGCATGGTGCAGCCTCGGACGTCTCCATTGCAAGCGTCGGGTCGCAAACACCTGGACAAAGTCCTCGTCCAATTTCCATCCACTCCACCACCACCATGCATGCATATCATCAACCATTGGATGGGACAATTCTCACATCCAGCTGCCTGAGGTTGGTCGCTTTTCTTGGAAACGCAACAGGCATCACCCCCCCACACGGTGCCGCATCCGAAACTTTGCTATCATTGCCCCGGTTTGGGGTTGGTGATATTGCGCATGTCGCAACTCACCACCACCACTATTGCCCCGACCCTTTAATACGTGCTTCATCAATGCGCGCTGGAGTGCAMTCCGCTGGTGGACTGGGCCTGGTACTTGGACCTCCCGATTGCCCCGGGCGTCCGTGTCCCAAGTGTCCCATCTTCACGCAACAAGGACGGATATGGGATGTCTCACCCGAAATGGCCCTCAGATTTCCATACAGATAATAAGACCGCGAGATGCTCCATCCACGCCCTCCATTCTCTCCTCACCCTTCCATCTGTTGCTGTTGCTGTTACTGCTGCTCATTTCTTCCTCTCCTTCTCTACCTACACGGCTGGACCACCCTTTATTTCAACCCACTGTCTTTTAGCAAAACAACACACGCTCAGGAAAGCTGCAAAATACATATCCACACTCACTCATTGAACTTCAATAAACATCACGCCAACATACTGTTCCTCAACCAACAAGTCATCCTCCTCATTCTCTCCACAAACCCTCCAAAACCATGGGCGCCGGCCGTGGATCATGTCTGAACAGAACCATTGCCTCCATCCTCGGTATCGCCATCATCGCCACCATTGTCGCCGTCTGTGCCGTCTACATTCCCAAAAACCACTATCGCCACCACGACCACGACCAAGCCTTGGGCGACCCGTCCTCCCACGACTCTCCTTCTTCTTCTTCTTCTGATGATAACGACAAGCCCGCCCTAGACCCGGCCTCCAAAGACTCTCCCAACGATATCCCCGCACATCCTGAAGAGGTCGGCATTGATAATGGAATGCCTAAAGTCACCAACAAAGAAGCCTTCAAGAATGGTGGTGCCGCCATCCATCCCACCAAGACTGGTGGCAATGAGGATGCCAAGGATGAATACCATCTGTATAAAGGAGAGTGGACCGAGTTTCCCGGTAGTGAGGACTGGGTGAGTTTTGACGAGATGTGGGACTCGAATCTCCCCAGTGTGAAGACTGCTTGTAAAGATCATGGATGGGGGGATGATAACTCGTGAGTACCCATTCCTGTTCTCCCCTTGACCAGTTGGTGGTACGCGATGACGAACTAATCTCATGAATGACAGAAAAGATGAAAATGAAATGATCAAATCCCAAATCGACTACATCTCCAAGGCATCTCTCATCGACCACCGCTTCATCCTGGCCATCATCCTACAAGAATCCAAAGGATGTCTCCGCGTCACCTCCACAGACTCCCTGCACGGCGTGCACAACCCAGGCCTGATGCAATCCCACAACGGAAGCTCCTACACCACCTCCGACGACGCCGACGAACGGGAAAAGAGCATCCGACAAATGATTCAGGATGGCGCCCAAGGAACCAAACAGGGCGATGGATTGGTACAAACGCTCAACAAATTCGGCAACGTCTTCTCCGCTGCTCGCGGGTACAATTCGGGAGATGTGGGCAAGAGTGGCGATTTGGGAGATGCGATTGGTAGTACGGCGTGTTATGTCAGTGATGTTGCCAATCGCTTAATGGGCTGGATCGCGGTCGAGAGTACGTGTAGTGAGGAGGCGTTGGGGGTGGTGCAGAGTGCGGGGAATGCGTGGCAGGCGGGAACTGCGTGGCAGGCTGGGAGTGATGATGATTGGGCGGCGCCGGCGGCGAGTGATGATAGTTGGTCGGCGCCGGCAGATGGAAGTGCGAGTGCGGATGATGGGCAGTGGAGTGCGAGTGGTGGGGACACATCTTCCACCACCACGACTACGGGCACGACTTCGACGGGCGCGAATTCGGATGGCACCTATAGTGGGGGACATTGGGATACCAATGGGAACTACGTCCAGGGGGGTTCGACGAGGAGGAAGAGAGGCGTGGTGTTTAGGAGTTGAATATTTAAATGAGGCATAGGGGAGGTGAATCTTATCGATTGAGCTGGTCTCCTAGGTTCGATGTCCTCTCTCTGTAATGAATTAACCTTTCGATGTCGTGTTGTGCGTTTGAGAGTTGTAGAGAGTGTTGTGAATGTGTATACATGTGTGTATGTATGTAGGTATGTATGTAGGTATGTATAAGCCGCCGTCTTCTATACAAAGGCATGATTCAATGACGGTCACTTTAAGGTTTCTTTGTAAGAAGTTTGGTAGGTAGCTTTAAAATTACCTTGACGGTTCCATGGGTCGTTATTGAACCAGAGCCGATCTACGGGAAGAATAGTTGTATGGTTGTGTTACCTCATAGCTTGAGGAAATCATCCCATACCTTTAGGAAATCATCATATTCCGTCCTGCTCTGATGTGCACCTTTAATTCTTATTATCTCTTATTCACACTACCACTCACACTACCAAAACCACAACCATCACTCTACTCCCAACACTCTTCACCGACTAAAATAAAATACAATGCAATAAAATTCAATGCTCGAACTCCTCAATCAAGTTTTTCAAAACGATCGAATCGTGGAAGTCTGTACTTGGATTCTACTCGTGTGTGTTGCTGTTTTGAGAATTCGATTGGGATATTGGTCGAATTTGATGGTGGGGTTTGCTTTTTTGGGGGGGTTGGGGTTGGTGATGGGGTTTTTGGGTGAGAGTTAGGGATTGGATTGGGATTGGATTGGAGGGATGGACAGATTAATTGATGGTGGATGGATGGATGGATGGCCATAGGATGGATGGGTGGATGGATGGACGATGGGATGGATTGAGGATGCCGGTACTGTTGTAGCCGGGATGAGATACGGGGCGAGTTGAATGATTCGAATGTCTCGCGAGACTTGATAGGAATGTCTGGCCTCTGACGTGACAACACTGTAATGAAACTGCGGCGAGAAAATACGATGATGTCGTTTACGACCGAGAAGGAGTGGATGGAATCTTTCATCTACTATACGCGGCTTGGGAAGAACATATACCCCTAGCTCTCTCTCTTCTCAGACGAAAGATCAATCAATCGCGCTGGATTGTTTCTCTTTCGATCCACGTCGTAGAACTCTTTATCATTCGTCAAATTCGATCCGTCGCTCTATCTGTCCAAGTCGGGTCTCAATATCATCTGAAAAGCCGCAATCGTCCAGAGAATTCGAGATCGTCACCCTCGTCCAGTTTTTCTGCGAGAGTAGCTCGTAGCCGTGCTGTTTAGACTAGACTACACAAATTTCACATGTCCAAAGAAAGGCGTCTTGTGGAAATTGGCAGCATCAGTGGGACTCCAAGCTCCAAGCAATTGATCCGGGAACGTCTCGGGCTTCACAACCGTGCGGAACTAGAAATGAAGAAACAAAAGATTAGTATACGTCTCCCTCTCCGACACATTTCCAAACACGAAAAGAGAAGATAGAAGAAAACTCACAAAATTCATCCTCCACTCCGTCCCCTTCGCCTCCCCCTCATCAACWTTAAACAACCCCAAAGGAATCTCCACCTCAGAAACCCAAACCCCTTCCTCCCGATCCAACTTCGTCGTCCCTACAATCCCATCCTCAATCGGCGTCTGCAAATACAAAGTATCAAAAGGCTCCCCCTCCGCTCGAACTTTACTAGGATTATAAATAAACGCATTGWAAGTAACATTATTCGGCGCGATTTCGAATTCCAGATACGTCTTCGGATCGTTGGTGCCGCGGGATATGAAAGTTTCCATGACTTCGTATTCGTAGATTGGGTCGTTGGTCGTGTAGGTGGTGTTGTAGTAGAAGTTGGTTTCGTTGTAGGCGGTGAATTTCAAGTTTATGGAGGTTGGCGTGTAGCAGGCGTCGACTTGGGTTAGGGGGAAGGGAGAGGGAGTTGGCATCGCTTGGGAGTATTGGATGGTGCCTTTTTGGGGACATGCTGGGACTTGGAGGCAGGGTGGTGTTGTCGCGGTGGTGTTGAGGGGGAGGATGGCGGTGGTTAGGAGGAAGAGTAGGTTTGATTTGGGATGCATGTTTGTGTGGTGGGTTTTTTTTGGATGTTGGTGCTGGTGTTTTGGTTTTTTGTTGATGAGGTGAAGCTGAGGGGAATAGTGGTGGTGGTGTTGTTGTCGTTGATGTTCCTTGTTCATGCAGCTTGCTTGGCTTGTGACGCGATGTAACAGTCTCATCTGATCCTTCGATCCTTGTCAGCCCCACCCACATTTGAGGGATCGGAACGCCTGATTTACTTATGAGCTGGTAGGCCGAGGTTATTGATCTTGTCCTGGTCAATCACCAATTCGAAGGAATGCTTTGTGGAGGATGCGTGGTTGTCATTTATCAGGCTGCTAAACAGCTCGCAGGGGTCTAAGATCGACAATTTCTAGCTTCATCCGCGGCGATTGACTATACTGTTAGAGATTCAGAGGTGCGATTTACAGGAACATTCACAAATGAATGCGCTCCGCTAGCAATCACACCTACTTAATTTCCAACATGTTTGGGAAGCGTCTCTACTCTACGTTGATGCAGCCATGTAAAGCACAGTGAGTGGCTTTTGATGGCGTACCAGGCCGATTGATTGTGGCACTTCTCACGCATAAGTGCCAGCCCTGAACTTGAATTTACCCTGGCCGAAGTGACGACAAGCAGCCAATTCGGGAACATGTTGGTCTTATCCACTACTCGTACCTCGTATTTGAAAATCCTCATATCGGAAGAGCAGTTCCGTGAACCTCTCTATCGGAACATCACCTTTCTGCGTCGAAGGTTCGTATGGTAGTGATAACCTGGTATTAGCTCATCAATGCAAAGGACGGGAGTCGGTTCCATAGCCTGTGATCCAATCTAAAATATGGAATCTCATTCAGAACAGGCCGAAATGCTTTTGTCGAATTGCATCCATATCCCGGGCGGAAGTTAGAGGGGCTAGAAACTTCTCCCACTTACCTTCTCCTGTCAGAAGTCATGTCAGGGGATGCCATTCCATGCTGAAAGAGATTTCCGGTAGGGTGAAAGCCATCCCGCTGTCTCGCAGGCTGTAAGCGCAACCACGCTGTCCTCCTTGCATAGGATGTCAAGGTTACTCTTCTCCGCGTTCACGACCACGCGCCTTATTATTTCCGCGTTCATCTTCTCCTTGTGCAGGTTCAGGCTGATCGCCATCGCTTGCTGCACGGCCAACATCTGGCACAGTTTCCATTTTTGGAAGAGTTGCGATAAGAGTTTCGCCGCTCCAGATCTCGCTCCCGACGTGTCCTCGCGCTCGGGCTTACCGTCTGCCTGCTGAACGGATCTGGGTCTGCAAGCGGATATACTTGTTGGCTATATTCTCCGGAGTCGCTCAGGATGGATAGCGCGCAGCTACCTCCTCGCCGTGTATGTGCATGCGTAGGCGCTGTTTGAACCGGCGCAATCTAGCACTTCTCTCCCTCTTGACTTCCCAAGCCTTACACACTCGTTCCCCAAACTCGGAATCGGGTGCGGAGCGGTGATAGACTGGCGTGCGCGGCGAGAGGRGGTCCGCAAGATCCGGGAGGTGTACAGAGGAGCAGCGGGGGAGAGAGCCGATCAGCATCGGTGGCATCGATGGCATCGTACACCGGCGACAAAGACAAGAGCGACAACGATGCACCGGACGTGGGTCAGCGTCATATCGAAGTCGCATTTAAGCCATCTGGCGTGCGGAGAGGAGGGTTGCCATCACAAAGGATGAGAGCCCTGGAGGTCATTCATGTACGTCGCCGGGCTCGGGCGCTTGTGTAGCGGGGCGGCCCGTGGTCCGTGTTCCAAGTCTGAGCGCACCCGCTGCATCCCTTCTTCGCATGCAGAGATGGAGCTGGCCAACAGCAAAGGATGCGACGTAGGTCAGGTAGTCATCAGGTGAACTGCTTCGAGCTACCTTATCCCTCAGCCATGCATGTCCCATGCTGCCTCTACTTCCTCATTTTACCGCCCACCTGTCACTCCTCTAAAGTTCCTGAACCACCTCGTTCTGTCCAATATAGATAGGCCGATAGGGCGGTGAAGTCGCGTCCCGACTACTACGCGTAGTAATCTGCAAGATGAGACCGACGTCGACAATCATTCCAAAGACACAGCTATCACGGTATTCTCCAGTCTTTTCGAGAAATTGCTCGCTTACAAGGCTACTCAGCKCGAAAGATCTCAAAAGATCCGCTCAAGGTCGACAATCTCCTTCCATGCGTTCCTCTCCGTTCAGCACCTTGGTAAAAGGGGCATTGTATCCATCTCGGGGTTTCTTATGCAATTACTCTGTGCGAGCTCGAACGCCGACCCTTTCCGCGGAGCCTTTGGATGATACAATGGGAAAGCGTGGTTCTGATCACATTTCCCCTCACGACTACACCGCAGGTCGATGGTTGAGGCGAGACAAGATGCAACGTCATTCGCGGCACGTGAGTTTCGATTTTACTGCTCTGAGCGCGAGAGCCGTCTCGCTGTGCACGCGAGCCCGCAATGTGGTGTCTTGCTACAAAAGAGAAGKCGGATTCAACAAAGCCTTCATCTTTACCATGGACAGTGGAGATCGTATAGTCGCCAGGATTCCCACACGCATCGCAGGTCCTCCGCGGCTAACTACAAACTCAGAGGTTGCGACGATGGAGTATAGTAAACATCTCCTTCCATAGTGAGCTCTAGGTGAACATCTCGCTGATGCTGGGTTTCACCAGTCAAGTCCAAGACGACAATACCCGTACCAAACATACTCGAATGGAACGACGATAGCTCGAATCCCATTGGTATCGAATACATATTCATGGATCACGTCCCCGGAGTCCAGTTGCACAGCTGCTGGGACAAAATGTCGGCGTTTGACCACCTACAGATCGTCAAGTCTGTTTCGAACATGATAGGACAGATGACAGCACTCGAATTTCCTGCTTTTGGAAGCATATATTTCCAGGACGCACCAATCGACCCAGCTTTGAAGATTAAATTTGACAATGGGTTTTGTATAGGCCCGCATTGTGGTTCAGAGTTCTGGAACTGTGGTGTAGGCGAGACTACTCTCTATGAAAATAGTGGCTACGACCATGGGCCGTGTGAGTTGAGAGTCCATCACGATCCTTGGTCACAACTTGGAAGCTGATGCCCATTCAGGGAAGAACCTGCACGACTACTCTGACGGACTCATAGCCTCGGCCCGGTCTCGCATACCAGAAGATGGTTCAGTGACGACCATGCCCTTATACTGGGGCCCGGCTGAAGAACATCGTGAATTACTGACCACTAATGAAGCAATCCTCTCCGAACTAATCAAGAGTCCACTCTTGCGAGATATTTCCAAGCCTACTTTGCTGCATGTGGATCTTCACAAGAGGAACATTTTTGTATCGGATACTGAGCCCACAAATATCACTGCACTCATTGACTGGCAAGCGACTAGTGTGGAGCCTGCATTCATGTACRCAAACGATACACCCGATTTTGCGACCCGGCCATTCGAGGATAGAGGCTCGGACAACAGTGCAAACCACAGCCCACCGTCCCAAGAAAGCAAGCACGCACAAGCAAAAGCAAAGCAGGATATCCTGCTCTGCAGTGACGCTTTTGAAGTATGCATGGAAGGGTTTGCGCCAGTCATCGGAGCGGCTCGCAGTGCAGATGAACTACTTTTGCGCCCTTTTCGCCATTGCAACACTTCCTGGAGGGATAGCGTGACTGCTGTGCGGCAGGAACTGATTGAGCTTTCGCGACGATGGGACGATCTTGGTCTAGCTGGCGCATGTCCCTATGTGCCAACGAAAGAAGAGTTGTATAGGCACCAACGACAGTACGGAGATTTTGAAATTGCTCAAAGTTTGAAGATGGGTCTCGTGCAGAGTCTCTATACTGATTCTGATGGTTGGGTGTCAGTATCTGATTGGGATATTGTCAAACCTGCTCACGACGCCATGTATCGAGAGTGGTTGGAAACGGCGAGGGAGAATGAAAGTATGAGCGAGGCAAAGGCGAGAGATCTGTGGCCATTTGATCAGGAGTGAAAATTTTGAGGTCTTCACTTCGTTCAAGAGAGCCAAGATACCGACTGGGAGGCTGTCGATCTTGGAGATGAAGTATTGGGTTGAAGCTACACAAGTTCATATGCAGCATGTCCTGCATATGTAGTTGACAGCTACTCACCGCACCGACCCACAATGATAACTGCCCCGATTGTCGTGCGTCGGGTTGCGCACGTTTGCGTGAAGAGAGGCAGGGTTGCAAACCAAGAGATCAGCGGTGGTAAGCTGTTACAGCAGACGAAAGATCATCAGACACGTTATCAAGTGAGGCAGGGCGAAGCGCCGAAATCCTTTCAGAGATATGTTGCATTTAGGCGCCGGCGAACTGCCAAATTCAGCACGAAGTTGTCTGAGCCTGTGAAATCAGAGGCGTTTCACAAAACGACTATAGCATTGAGTATGCATGCTGAGTATCACGGAACTATGCCTGATGAATGGATCAGCACGATAGTCGATGATGAAAAAGGCAACTAGGAGATAGTGAGCGCAGTCAGCATCCCATGGATGCTACATCTTTGCCAACGTTCTCTTCTCAGCATCTCGAAGCAGCGCCACAGCAGCGCGATTCTCATGAAACTCGGCCCCCTTAAGCGCCGTGTCTCAACGCGAGTCACGAATAGAGATATCAGTGCCTCTTTCGATTAGTATTCGAACAACGCTCGGATGTCCCATCCTTGCTGCCTCGTGGAGGGCGGTCCCCAAGCCAACGATCTTCGCTAATTCATAGGAGAAAACATCATCTTTGTACAATATCTTGTTAAGGTCGGGCTGGCAGCGTTCAATAACAAACTGTACGACCTCTATAGCGTCGTCTGATGCCCTGCGTGCCGCCCAGTGGAGCAGCTGTCCTCGAAACGAAGTTTCTAGAGGGCAGTGTGCGAAGAGCTTTTTAATAATTGGCAATGGAGCATATCCTGCAGCAGTTGAAAGAGGTGTGATATCCAGCTCACATCTTGCATTCGGATCGGCGCCATTATCGAGGAACCATGTGATTAAAGATTCGTCGGGGTCTGTAGCGATCGCATATCTATACGCTAGGTCAACAACCATCGTAACATATCCATGTCAGGCAACTCACGACAGAGGGGGAGGGAGGCACCAGTCCTCTTCCTCGTTGATATTCCACCCATGCTGTAGGAAGAGCGAAAGTATCGACAAAGCCTTTTGTTTTATAGCCCATCTGCGATTAATAAAGTGGACTCGCACACCTGCGCTTAACAGCAGCTGCACTATTTCTTGGCTTTTAGCAAGAATAGCTGCTAGCAGGCAGAATTGAAGGTCTCCGGCATCGGTGCCCGTTTGAAGCAGTCGGGGTGACAGCAGCCGTTGCTGCGGATACATTTCCGGCGCGACAAAGTGCTTCCGCATGCGCAACTTCGGTGTTCTCGGGATGAAGCTGTCGGTCAAGTAGAAWTTCTGCATCGTCGCTGACTGGAACGGGTTCGACGGGCTCAAATTGAGGCAGATCGTCGTCCATGGTGGGCGAGACAGGTTCGTTAGATGGACGGGCCAAAAGATGAATGGAAGCGCCAGCTTTAGATCCTTTACAGTGACTGAAACACATGTGGGATATTGTAAGGTACCGCAAATAACGTAAGGCTAGCCAAATCAACGACTGCTTTACCGAGTTTAAAGTCTTGTCGCCGAATTTGGACATAAAGGGGTAAAAAGTCGACCCTTTTTCTTCGATTACTACCTATAGCAAAACAATAGAGGGAGGAAGTTACATCCAGCGATGGTTAGCGAGTACCGATCTAGTAACTCAACAGGCCACAGTCGTGAACTGTCTGATGCAACGCAGGTATTCTAGGAACTTCATGTGGCCTATTAAGTGGACTTTGGATCGTCTTCGCGTGTGACCTTGATCACATTGTTTTTTCTCATCATGTTCATAGTAAAGCTAGAGGTCGGACTGTTTGCTCTCATATAAGTTTGTCGCTTCTCAAATGAGCTAAAGTCTAGAGAATGTACTTACCTCCAGAAAAATTGGTCAAACGGGCTATCGCCTTAAACTAAGGCCTAAGATCACCTATCCGCTCCTTTAATCGATTCTCACCTGACCCTTATCTATGTACGTCCGGAACTCTAGACCCCGGACAGCACCTCCTAAACTGTTCTCTAATGACTAAAGTTCTGGACCTTTCTAACCGGACTAGGGGGACATCCTTCGGCTACCTATAGGTAAAATGATGCTGCCTCGAAACTCCAGCAGACTTGGATATTATTCTAGGGACTTTGGGAAACCTCGAAAATCTCTGCTACGACGTTTGAATACTAAGCGATTAACACTAACGCAGGAGGTTAGAACCAAGCTTCTTAACWAGATCAGTAAGGCTCGACATTCTGATGTGTATTATGTTCGTATGCTAAAAGTCCTAGTCATTACTTCGAGTATCAGCCGATATTTGACGATATGATACGACGGGCCCATGAGAGATATATTCGATGTCGCTGAATGCCGGTTTGTATCCGCCATTACGCGGTTGATGGAAGATACTATATACACTTTGTCGCAGTTTTAACGACTACTAGTTACAAGCTGATCATCGTAGGGATAGTCAACATAATCGTCAATTCATTATCCACACGTGATCAGTTGTAAGTTCCCGACTTGCAGTCAAGGCCCGTATAGCCCTAGAGACACAACACAACGTTAGCAATCTCTTCAATCTCCGCGGGATTCTTCTTCATGGAGATGCTTACCGGGAACTTGTCGAATTGAGTGTCATCAATCCGCTCAAGCTTGGGGCAGTTGAAGGTGCTAAGGGCAGAAGTAAGGGGCTTCAGGGCATCAACGACACTGTTGAGCACTCCGCTGCACTTGATCGCGTCGGGAGCCGCCTGCATCATGAATTGCGTAGCAAAGCAGAAGGCGTTGTTGCCTTTGCCGAGCGTGGCTGTGTTGAAGACACCACCAGAAATATCGCGGGCGTCCACGCCGGTGAAGGTGTTGACCTTTCCGGTGTTGCCGCCGACGTTGAAGAACTTGGGATACTTCAAGCCTGCGGAAACGGTGTCCGCGTTGAGGGTAAGGATGCTGTACTCATCGCCGACAGCGCGCTTGTACCTGATTACTCCGTCAGCATGGTTATCWGCTTGCCACCGTAGCATGGCAAAACACACCAGTTCTCGGGAATACGCTCATGTCCAAATCCTCCTATCTTCCGTAGATGACCGTTGACTTCCTTGACGCCAAAGAAGGAGTTCATAATCTCAGTGTTCAAGACACCTTGTGGATGTTCCTCTGACTTGTTGCTCATGAAGCGGTAGATGAACTGGTAGGCGGCTGGCTGGACTAGGACTCCCGTGAAGGGACCGTTGAAGAAGTAAGGCTGAGACGTAGCTCATTAGTTCAAGTCGTGAAAATCCACCTCTCGTCGGAGCACGTACGTTGTTGGCGATAGATTGGTCGAAGCGCTTCGAACGGAACTCTGCCAGCAAAGGCAAATCGATGTTGTCATTGTTTGCCTTGCCCATGTCGTAAAGCTCCTGATACTGGCTCATTTGGAGCTGGAAGGCGTTACCGTACTGGTAAAGATCACCTCGTCCAGGTGAAGCGTCGGCCTCGTAGACGTTGTGGGACCCCGAGATTCCTTGTGGATTGCCGAGGATGGGCAGGAGAGGGGGAGCATCCTTTGTAGGGCCGCCAATGCTCCAGACAAGTCCGTTGCCTTCGAAGGTTGATCCCAGAGTCTATCAAAGTGTCAGCAAGACGGTCATACCAAGGTATGTATGGAGGGTCTACCGTCAAGAAGCCGCTCAAGTCGGCAGCCATGCCGAACACCTTGAATGTGCCGTCAATAAATTGAGCGTCACTTGCGACGCCATTGTGGGGAAGATATCCATGGTTGGCTGTTGTTTTCAGATATCAACACGAGGAACGTTATTTGTTACAGCAAACCACATACCCATCGCGTTCAGTCCAGGACAAGGACCACGTTGATCGTCACCCGTTGGAGCAACAAAAGCATGCTCGYCAGATGTCGAGACGTATTGCTCAGCGGCGTCGAATCGTGTCGAGGCATCTGGGAACTCTTGACGCTCTAACAAGTTCGAGTTTGAACGAGCTTGAAGTTCCTCCAGAATACCAGGGAAGGCGTTGGTCACGGAGACCATCGCCAAGGTTGCGAGAGAGGAGTACGACTTCATGATTGCGGTGTGTCGAGGGGCCAAAACGGGGGAACATTTTGGCGGCTGCCGTCATATATAGTAGATTGCCCCTAGTGTGAGCATGCAGCCGCATCATTCACAGCATCCACTGCGCTGCGATTCCGAGGTATACAGTCTTCGGTTGAAAGGGCCGCAGTGATCTGACAGAAGTATACGAGCGATCAGATTAGTTTGTGGGGACGCCGTAGATCACTACTTCCTTTAGCACGGCGAAAGTGCATGTACGATCGCACATATCGCATTACGCCATAACGCCTTGGAATATGGACCACTCTCCGAAAAGAACAGCTCAGTATGCAGATGCGGAACCGCAGTCCCCAATCAAATTGAACGCATTAATTTGTGTGTGTCCAGTTTTGGGTCTGGCACATGCCTTGATCTGGGACTTACATCAGTGCGTTGATCGACAACGAAGATCGTCCGCACTTGTGGATCGCAGGGACGTATTCGTTCATTAGGCACGCTGTAAGTACGCAAGTATAGCGTGATCATCTGAGGTAGCACTCTCCTACAGCTTTCACGGCAATATCTCATAGGTGTGGCGGGAGATTCGGCATCGTAGTGTGATGTATCGATTCGCGCCTTTACGCCGTGTCTTGTTGTGCACGACCGGAAAAGGGATGCTGCTCAGGGGACAACCCAAATGCTAGTGGATTTTCCAAGCAAACCCAATAGCAACTAACAGCCAGAATAATCTTTGAGGTCAACGAGTCTCGAGGTTAACACATAAGGAGCCTTTAACAAAGCGTAATGGTAGAGGTCGTTGCCGGAGAAACAGGAATCTCAGGGCAGCCCTTCCGTCGCACGCACGCGCATGGTCGGCGGCAGGAAAAGCAAGTGTGGGCCGCTAAAAGGATGAAATTGGGTTTGATGGCATAAAAGCAAGACCCGAATGTAGCCCTAGTACTACGCCTTCCAAGGCCCTATTTCCACCCCCACCACTATTCTAAGAAGCTCGATCTCCCCATCATCACAACCGCATTTAGAGCGAGGATAAGTAGAAGGCGGCGGAATAGGATCAAGTAGCTCACCGATAGAAAAGCCCATAACGATCGTGAGCAGACAATCACGAGTGCGCCTTCTAGAGTCGATCAACCATTGAGTACTGTCTATCACTCTCCTCCGTGATATTCTCAACGATATGCCGAATGCCTAGCCAACTTCGCTTCCTTGACGACCCGTCTTGTAGAATCTCTCCTTCAACGAGCCCACCGCAAACTCGCCCAATCTCTTCATGTTACCACAGTCTAAGATCTGTAGAACCGTGACTTCAGCCCCCAACTTCTGCCTCCACCAAGTCCGGATTTCAATAGCAACCAATGAATCCACTCCCAAATTTGATAGCGATAGATCCGACGAGGTGGTGTTCAACAGCTTTTCTTGTTCTTCTTCGCCAATTACAAGGAATAAGCAGATCCTCAACAGTAGTTCCCGAGACAATGTTGTGCAGGCTGTCTCTGTTGCCAGGATGGACGGATCGCGCGAACAGGAAGTGAGGAATTCCGAAAGAGGGTTGGATGATGGAGATGAAGAACTTGTGCCGTTTACATCTTCTTCCAGGCTTCGATAGACCAGAAACCGGGCATCATTAGCCCACGGTAGATTGCTATTGGCATCGGTCGAGGAGACGGTAGGTTTCAGGCCAGACACAATCTGACCGCCCAAATCGCCTGGATGTGATTGTGCGATTGCCAATTCCAGCGCCTCGAAGAAATCCTTTTCGGGTAAGAATTCAAGCGTACTCCTCAGTCGTCGCGCGAGCTCGGGGTTTTCTGATGTCATTCCAATATCCTCTACTGGTCCTATGTCCAGCACAGAAGCTGCGAGTCCTTGCGAGTGCCGATATTGGACAAAGTCATCTTGATAGGCATTGCCCGCTGCATAGTTGGCTTGTCCGTACCAGCCATGAAGTCCGACATGGGAGGAGAACATGACAAAGAAGTCAAGAGGAGACTGCAATAGGCAGTGGTGGATGTTGAGTGTGCCCTTGACTTTGGGGGAGATTCCGGATTGCCAGTCGGCATGGGTCATGTGGGAGATGTTCTTGTCCTGATTATACTGGTTAGACGAAGATCAAATAATAGTTCAGTCGGGAAGATGTACCTTCAAAGCCGCAGCCATTTGCAAAACGCCTCGTATCGGTCTGCTACTTTCGCGAACTGCCTTTTCAACATCGGCGGCATTCGTTGCACTTCCGTGGAAGACCTGATACGTGCAACCCATTGCAGATAATTCTTGCAAGACATCCAACTTTGCTGAAGACAGCTCTGATCGTGAGAGGTATACCAAATGTCTGGCCCCTCGCTCGGCCATCCAGACAGAGACGGCACGACCGAGCCCTCCAAGGCCACCAACGAGTAGGTAGGCAACATCGGGATCAAATTTTGTCTTTTGTCTCACGGAGTCCGAGATTTTGAGGTCGTGAACGGAATTCGGCATATGCACCACGACTTTACCAATATGTTCACCCCTCTGGAAGAATCGAAAGCAATCTTCTATATCGTCTGCTTCGAATGCTGTCAATGGGGCGACCGGGGAGATCTTTTTCCCGTGGAGGAGGTCAGATACTTCTTGCATCAAGCTAAGTTCCTGTTAGCATTTGCCAAAGCTGGACTGTAGGCGTAACCTTTTTTGTACCTCTGATTCAGCTCTGGCCTGTGGTCTAAGATTTGCGCATAGTCAACGGCATGATATCCACGATTGTTACTGAATCTGCTCATGTCCAGGTTTCCGTGCTCCTGGATATCTCGTCTGCCTAGTTCAACCATCATTCCAAAGTCTGCAACGCACTCCCATGAGGCATGCAAAAGCTCTCCGGAGAGAGAGTTGAATACGACATCAACACCGCGGTTGTTGGTGCGTGCCATCAGATCTCGGTGGAAGGTCCTGTCGCGGGAACTGAATATGTTATCAGCGGGAATGTTCCATGCATCTTGGAGATGCTTCCGTTTCCTGTTACTGCCGACTGTCGCGTAGATCTCGGCTCCAACAGAGCGACATAGCTGTATAGCGGAGAGGCCAATTCCACCACATGCTGAATGGATAAGGACAGAAGACTTGGCGGAGATTCTGGCGATATGCATCAGAGAAAGGAGCGAGGTGCAGTAAACGCCGTACACGGTAGCTGCGTCGTCGAAAGACACTCCGTCCGGAATGCTAATACAGTTCAATCTTGGCACAGTGATGCGAGTTTTGAAGCAGCCATTATAGGCAATCGCCACACGGTCGCCGAGTCGTAGATCGTGCACAGCATCTCCAACTCGGATAATGGTGCCTGAGGCCTCGATACCGAGWGTGGAACTCGATACCACGCCCATTGCGACAAGTACATCCTGCATTGATCAGTCGCAAGCTGCTGGAAGGGTATGTCGCATCACCTACCTTGAAGTTCATGCCGACAGCCGCAATCTCGACCTCTACCATATTATCGCTCAACTCTTCCTCAGGCGAATCTGAGATCCACGCCAAGCTCYGCAACAACCCCTTTCTGCCGACATTGAGTCTTGCCCCGGTCGTGGAGGGCGCTGGCCGGGAGAGGGCAGATGGAATCGAGTACCAATGGAAACGTCCAACTTGGATAATGCCGTCCATGTAAACATACTCAAAATCTATAGCGTCTGATCTTACGACCCCGTGCCTGTACTTCTTGAGAAACAAGGGCAAGATGTCCAAGAATGAATCGTTCGTAGCATCGACCTTCAATGTCGCAAAGTCCAGTCCAAGTTCGAACCTGACATTCCTAGCCAAACCATGAACCAGAGAATATCGAGGATCGGTAGATCGAGTCAGCCAGATCAACTGTTGCTGTGGCGTCAATGCTGATAGAAATGTGGTCAGCTGCCGGAAAGCTTGCGGGTTGATGTCGTAAAGAAAGGGGTCATCGATTTCAAGAAGTGAAACGACGATGGATGCCACGGGTGGGACGTCGTCCAGTGTGCAAAGTTCCACCAGAATGCCATTCTCTGACAAGATTCTCACGATTTTGGTCACCGTGGACGAAATCTTCAGAGGAACAAGTAGTGTTACTTGTTTTAAATTGAGATTTTCCATGGCATCGGGTTGCGCGACTACCAGATTGCGCCCCGCAGAACTTCCGGAGACTAATTGTCTGCTGAGGCCAGCTTGTTGCCAGGCATCGGTCCAGCGTTCAGGGGTTTTACAAGACTTGATCGTCGTGCAATCTGATTCGAATACCCCCAACTCGGATTCCTCTGTCTCGACGGGGGAATCGACTTGCATTGCCGCGAGACATTCATCTAACAGCAGATAGCCGCACGGCTTTAAAAGCTGCCGAAGACGCTTCAACTTTGGAGATGACTCAATCAGATTGTGTGCAATGATGAGGTCGTAGGAGCCTGGAAGTAAGTCTTGCTCTGGGGCATGTTGTGGTGCGTCGAACATGACAAATTTCACCCCAGGAGAGCGATCGAATTTCGCTCTAGCTGCTGCCAGAATCATGTCTTCCGTGCTTGCCAGTGTATAGGAAGCAAACATGCGTTCTCCAGAGTCGGAGTATGAGTTTCCGATGAAGCTTCCGGTAATTGAGCTTTCCCCTCCCAGAATCTCAAGGATGTTGCATCGAGGAAATTCGTGCGTGAACAGTCGGAGAAAGGACCTGTAGCTCGATGTTTGAGTATCGCTATCGGCTCTCAACAACACAGTCGGGTCCAAGAATCGAAGAAGTGGTAAGTAATGAATCCGAGCGCCAGATTGTGATTCCGTGCTGGGGTCGACCTGCAGGTCCTCCAACTTGGACATCTGAATACCATGACCACTCAGAACAATCTGGCCATCCGACCACCCAGTCATCGATCCACTCATACCCCCAGAAGGATCAGCATCGGCTCGAATTGACAAAGTGGATGCCGTTGGCTTGAGAGAAAGCTTCTCGATGTATGTTGGTATGTGTGTTCCTGAAATCGCACGGGGATGTCCTCTAGCATCAGCGACGCTCAGAAGCTGCAACGCTTCATCGAGCAGAGTCGGATGGATAGAATAGGATGRCTCAGATAGACATCTGTCCATCGATACCACGGCGCAAGCAGAGGCTTCATCTACTGAGCAGGTGATGTCCGTAAGGCCGGCGAACGCCAGTCCATAGTCGAGTCCACATCTTCTGAGAGCGTCATACCACTGCCGAGATTTGACGTGTCGTGGAAAACTGACAAAGTCCTTGGAACTCGCGAGCTCTTCCTCGGTTGGCTTGACGTGACCACGGCAGTGCGTCACCCAGGTATCGTGGGCTAGAGATGAGATTGTGAAATCGTAACCTCTCGAAAGTTGCGTCTCAGTCCAACGATGTGGTCTGAGGCTAGTGACTATTTCAGTTGCTCGACCGTCGTGCAGAATCATTGCAGCCAAGATTGATACACGCAAGACTGTACATTCTTTGGAATTGGTTACCTGTCGGATTGCCTCGGATACCATTGCAATGTATGCAGCCGCAGGAAAGATGATATCCGGGCCAATCTGATGATCGCAGATCCACGGCACGTCTGTAGGCCGCAAGACGTTCCGCCATGCTGGCTCGAGATCATTGTTCTCTAGGATAGGCGTTCCAAGAAGATTGTGGCGGCTGTGTCTTCGGAATCTCCACGCCTTCGAGATACGACTTTCTTTCGAGATGAGCTCGCGGTGAAATGGATACGATGGCAGATCATGTAATACTTTTCCGGCTGGCGACAAAGCGTGCAGATCGATCTTAACGCCCGCACAATGCAGCATTCCCAATGTTGTAAGCAAAGATACATATGCATTCTGGCCTCGGACCAAGGTTGGGATGTACAAGGGTTGTGGCTTTTGCGAGGAACTCTGGAAACATTGACGCAGAGGTCCCTTTAGAGCCGAATGCGGCCCGATTTCGAGGAAGATGAGTTGATTTTTGGTCTTCTTGAGGATGCCATGAATCGCAGTATTGAAAAGAACCGGGGATTCTAGGTTCGTCTTCCAGTAATCCGTATCGAGAATTTCGTTCGTGTCCAGCCAGCGTCCGTAGGCTGTGGAGAAGTACGGAACACCCGGACGACAGAAAGAAAGTCCCTCTAGTGCCTTTGAATACACACTGGAAACTTCCCTCATATGGTCTACATAAAGTCAGTCCTCGTCGCAGTTCTTTCAGATCCGCGCTCGACTTACAAGAATGATATGCCATATCCACATCCAGAACGCGCACAAAAGTTGCCGGGCTTAACCTCTTCAATTCCAGGACAACTTGCTGCAAGACCTCCGCGTCTCCAGAAAGAGTGACGTTGGAAGGACTGTTCTCACATCCAATAGTTACGCCGGGCCGGAGGAAGGACTGAACGTCAGTCTTTCCCATTCCTACTGCTACCATCCCTCCCTTTCGTGAACTTGCTGGGAGGCTTTGGCCACGATGATAGGATAACGCCATCGCGTCGTGCATTGAGACTATTCCAGCTGCGTATGCTGCGGCGATTTCACCGCTGGAGTGTCCGACGATGACATTCGGCTGAACGCCCAATGCACGTAGTCGATTGACCAGTGCTATCTGAATCGCTGTACAAAGAGGCTGGGCCATGACACCTCCCAGTTCAAGGTCTTTGCGAGGATGCATTATCAGATCTATATTCATGGTCAACRACACGTAGTCTTTGACTCAGCAATTACTATGTGGCTTACCTTTGATGGACCAGGAGGGAGGATGTGCAAGGCTGGACAAGGCGTTGTCTAGCTGTTGCAAATCTTCAGCGAATTCACAAGAGAGTGTCGCAAGCTCCTTGGCCATCCCAAAATACTGTGCGCCCTGTCCGGTGAAGACGAACACAATTTCCGGGTCTTCGCAAGCCGCCATGGGCTTCGAAACAGGCAATAACTGCGTATCGTGTAGTATAGAGAAGCATCGATGTTGGCGATGTTCTCTCCTCGTGTTGAGAGTGAACAGCAGGTTCTCAGCATTGGATCTGTGCTTCTGAAGGTATGTTGAGCAGCCACGAAACACGTTTTCGAGGGAGCTTGGGTGGTCTGCTGAGAGCACAAGAAGTTGAGGAGTATCAATCGCAGCGGGCGCGGATATTCTCTCTCTGATGCCCATCGATTGTGCCGAGTCTATGATGACATGTGCATTCGAGCCGCCGAGACCGAAAGAGTTGATACTGACTCTCTCTTTCTTGTCCTTTGGCCAAGGTAAAGGATCCGTCGGTACCATTAATTTAGCTTCATGGAATGGTATCTTCGGACTTGGAGTTCGAAACTTGATGTTTGGCGGTACTGTCAGATTCTCCAGAGCAAGAACGCCTTTGATAACACTGATTATTCCAGAGGCGCCTTCGGAGTGCCCGATGTTTGGCTTGATTGATCCAATGTATGTACCACTCGTCCCAAAGACTTTGGCAACAGCACCAGCTTCAATCGGATCTCCCACCAGGGTTCCTGTCCCATGGAGTTCCACAAATCCAGTTTCTGCAGGTGAAAGACCAGCTTTATGATATGCCGTCCTGATGAGTGCCTCGTGGGCGTCTGGGTTTGGATTTGAGAACGAGGAGCCCCTTCCATCCGAATTTGAAGCTGTGGCCCTTATCACTGCGCGGATAGGATCATTGCAGGCGATTGCGTCGCTAAGCTTTTTGATATATAGAGCTGCCACGCCTTCAGCACGAGCATAACCATTTGCGTTTGCATCGAACGTCTTGCAAGATGCATCAGGAGAGAGCGCGCCGACCTCACCAAGTCCGGATGTGTTGGTAGGTGAGATGATGATATTGGCACTGGCGACAACGGCGGAAGAGCAATCGTTTTGATAGAGAGCCTGGCAAGCAGAGTGTAGCGCAATCAACGATGCGGAACACGCTGTACGAGTTGTGACGCTTGCGAGATGTCAACATATAGCTACCAGTGGAGAGATTGCATGTTGCGAGACTCACCTCGGTCCACGAAAGTCGTAGACATACGATATGCGATTGCTGGCAGCAAAGTCGGAAGATCCTGTCATTCTATGCGCACCAAAATCTTGTGTATCTTTTCTTCGCAAGTCTTGCCAATCTTCACCAAAGGTACCGACGAAGCATCCAACATCTCTGCCCGACTGTCCAGTTTCGCCGGCACTCTCTAGGCATTCGCGCACTATCTCAAGTAGCTGCCTCTGGACCGGATCAAGGACTTCAATCTCTGGTATGGATAATGGAAATGCAGCAGCATCGAATAGTTCAAGATCCTGGTCCAGAAAGTATCCAGCGTTTACTGGACAACTCCCAGGCTTGCTAACGGGGTCGAAGAAAGCGTCGCCATGGTAGCGATTCTGAGGTATAGGTCCTCGTGCGTCTCTCTTCTGGATCAAGAACTCCCACAGTTCTTGTGGGTTGTTGATGCCACCAGGAAGTCTTACTGCCATACCAACGATTGCAATAGGCTCCATCTGCTCGTTGCTGTCCTTGGAAACGTGCTTGGCGGTATCCTGATGGCAATTCCTCAATGGCTCTGAAGACATTGTGGCAAGAAAGGGAAGATGCAAACCAGAGTTGAAAGCGTGTAGCTGTAACAGGTTAAGAAAATCAAATGCAGTTCTTCGACTTGTGTTGAATACCGTCGAGCGAACAACATGAGCCGGCTTAGGAAATAGCCATTGCGCCATAAGCGAGAGCTAGCGCTGACAACATGCTTCTTACCACGTGTGACACATGTACCGAGGAGGATCTGTTGGTGTTTTAGCGTAGAATTGCAACAACATGCAACATCACACTCGGGGCTGAAGGGTACGCTGTGTTGGGTGGCTGAACTCGGTCAATCAAGAGAGCATCTGTTGCCAAGGTTCCAAGGCTCCAAAAATAATCGTTTGCCAGTGAGGTACAACAATAGAAGAATGAGATTAGAATAGTCGAAGGAGACAATCTAAAACCGCTTTTACGCCAAGTTCTCAACAAACACTCACCTCCACAGCAAAGCAGAACGATGTCTTCCCACGCAATGGCCGGATTGGCCACGGAATTTCTGATAATCTCGATTCTTGGCATCGGTGCTCTCCAGGCCTCCTCGCCGTCCTTGCGTGTATTGCTCCTGGGAGCGATCTGGTATACCGGCATCGAGGCATTGAGAGGCCTCCTGTTCAACATAGGCGAAGCTTCGCCCCTCGCTAGTCTGGTCGGCCTCTTCATAATCATCTGGCTTTTGCACTTGACGGAGCTACTATTGGTAGAGAACCATATCGTTTCGGGGAACGGGCCACTATCAAGATTGCATGCAGCGTATAAGATGCTTTTCAACGTCAGAAGAACAGCACTTATCGCAGACCCCCAGCAAGTTCCTCGACAGAAAGAGCACAGCGGTGGTGAGAGCCAGCGCCCACAATTCCGGAACAAGCACCTCATAAAGGCCAGTCTGTTGGCAGGCCTCTTCTGGACCTACAKCAATGCCCTTATGGCGATCACGGTACCTGTCCTCTCGGTGGCCATACAGGCATGGCAGTCAGATCTCAGTTTCTTCAGCTATACCCTCCAACAATTGCTAAGCGATTTTATCGCGCGTCTCATCCTGGTTACCGATTTTGTCCTAGGCACCTACATGCTAGACAGTATCTTCCACTCACTCTTCGCACTGCTCTTCGTCAGCGTCCTCGGCTTGGACAGCCCGGAGGAATGGCCAGATCTTTGGGGATCCATCGTGGATACGACTTCTGTTCGAGACTTTTGGGCCAAATTCTGGCACAAGCTTGTGCAGCGTACACTTGTTGGTCTCTCGTCCTCTCTTCTCCGTGCATTTGGCGTTGGATCACGCGGGACTGCGGGCAGGACGCTCATTCCGTTTCTAGTATTCCTGCTTTCCGGCGTCGTGCATGGCTTGACCACCTGGAGCTTGGGATTCMAATGCGGCTGGTGGGCCGACATAGCTTGGTTCTGTGCTCAATTTGGCGTCATCATCTTGGAGGATGCTGTGGTGTCCCTAGCAAGAAGGAATCTAAGCCCGAAGCTGACGCCCAAAGTTCGTGCCGCGATCGGATCCACGTGGACATGGGGATTTCTGCTGTACTCGGTTCCAAAATGGCAGATGGCAAAGACGCAATGTTGAGAATTGCGCTTGAAGTGTACACAACATCTCGCTTACTTGGCCAATTATGCATATCGGAGGCAACTAGCGTCTAGGCGGCTAATTGGAGATGCTGCAAGAAGGCTTTGAGGATTCTGTGCGGTAGTTTTTATCACGGTTTTTTTGTACCTTGGACTATTTATAGGAGTATGACAAGAAGTACCTCTACATATGCCAGAATACCAGCGAGCCGAAATCCTGACATGCAACGATTTGGCGAGGAACGAGCGACAGAGCAACAAGGACAACGGAGTATGTACCATACCCGAGCGCGTAAAGCATCTCGTTTATTGGGGGACCTTAGGATCACTCCGTGCTTGTTATCCGCGTTGCGGGCTTCGATGTTTTATTTAAACTCATTGGTTAGGAAGCTCGGCATGGCGGTCCAGAAGAGTCCTTTCCAATCAAGCTTCGCCAATGTTTGAAAAGAGGGGAAGAGGGGAGTTATGTCTTGAGCCTCGCGACAGCCGACATTTCAAGAATCCAACTCCTTCTCCAAACTTCAGAGTTAGGGCATCTGACTGTCATCTTCACATGCCACGCTTAAAAGGCACGAAAAGGGATAGTAAACCTTGGCAGGAGCTTGGCAGTGTTCACAGTCCAGGAATACACATCTTTCACCAACAACAATTCACGAATTTTAATAGCACAGAGAGCTTCGTACTACATGCATGCCAGCTTACGATGTTAAAGTCATGCGTTAACGCAAGTGTGTGCGTGTGTCTCTGACCTTGATCATCGCCTTCTCTCTTTCTCCAACAGTACATCGTGCTCCACATGACAATCCATCATGCGGAAATCAATACCCATGCTCCTGCGAGAGCTCTTGTCCGTAGCTCAGGCGCTCATCATGGTGCTCCTATGTTGGAAAGTCCTTTGTTTCCTAACGGCCTGTTCGACACCGCTGATGGTCGTTGCCTCAGGTAGGGGCTTTCGACAATTCACTCGTCGTCTTCCAACTTATCTCCTCTCAGGCTCCATGGAACCCGCGTTTCAACGCGGAGACATACTAGTCCTTTGGAACCGGACCGAAATTGTAGCTGCGGGCGACATACCAGTCCTGTGGTTCAAAGATCAACCTCTTCCAATGGTCCATCGGGTAATTAGGACAAGCTGGGACATCAATGAGTACGGAGGTTCGATCAAATTAGATTGTCCAACGGAAGCTCACTCGTAACTGCAGATCAGGCGGTACCATCGAGCAACATTTCACAACCAAGGGCGATAATAACGAACTAGACGACATCTCTTTGTATCCAGATGGTAGACTCACTGCAAAACGAGGGGAAATCATTGGTTTCGTGCGAGGCTATGTGCCATTTCTGGGGTGGCCAGCCCTGTTGATACAAAAGGTGTTGTCTAGTCCAGGCTCCTTGCTCAGATGAGCAAGCAGGGAGAGTCTATGATAGCAGAGCTGATGACAGTCTTTGATTCCGGATATCGTCATCCTGTGTCTGACAGCCTCCAAAGATGCACATTGAGACCTTATCAAAGCGAGCACTCATTTGATGGGAATCCAGCGATCAATGAATGTTTCGCTTCGGTCAGAATCAGAGTAAGTGAGGCACCAGGGGAAGACGTCCGTCGTGGTCATGGCGCAGCAAACAGTCTCTCGCCAAGGACACAGTAACAATAGATTGCCCCTTCAATTAGAGCAGGAGAATTGAGGCACTTGGGGAAGTCCCACATCGTGATCGTGGCGCACAGAGCAATGGATCCCCTCAAAATGCAGTCAGCCACGGATCCTACCATTGATGAGTTGATGAGGGCAGAAAAGCTGTTGGTAAGACGCACGAACTCGCTACCGATGTCGAAGTGATTGGTTTCTATTCATAGCGTGAAATGGGAGAAGCGATAGGTCCAATTGTTCTGAAAGGGGTTTGATCAGTTGTTGGTCAGACGGTGCAACTTTACTCCTCAATTCATGTTGGCGAGACGGTGAGCAGCCTTAGTCGTTGGAGTCGACTTTGTTGGCATGAGCCTCGCAGCTGAGCAGACAATCCAATGTAAGCGATGCGGCAGTGACTTGATGAGTTGTTGCTATTTGCTAAATTGTCCTTGTGTTGGTTTCTTCCATGACTTGGCACGAGGAGCAGAGAGACTATAAAGTCGTCAAGCTCGACAGAGTTTCCAGCATCTCACCAGCATCCCAAATCTGCATCTACAGCAGAGGAACGCTCAAGAAACAGCTCCACCATCTTCTTTTCGATATCTCAAATTCCAACCCCTTTTCGCTCAAGTTCTTGCAAAGCGGCAGATCAACCACGACCACCATGAAGTACCTCACCCATACTGTCGCAGCCATTGCTGCTACGCTCTACATGCAGCCATGCCCAGCACCTCTTCTTGTTCCTGCCGTTGCCGGCGCTGTTTCGGCTGCCGCTGGGGCTGTTCAGGCAGGTGCTGCCGTCGTGGGTGCAGGTGCTGCGATTGCAGCTGTTGCCACCCAAAACAAGAAACGAGGAGAACACGCCCCATGGGACGAGGACGCCGGTATCTCGCCAGCCGTGCTCCAGAAGTGCGTCGCCGACATGTTTAACAGTCGCTCGGTCTCCTCCAACGTGACCCCAGACGGCGGCGTGGTTGTTTACAACTGTCCAGAGAGTTGCAAAGAGGCCGTCGACGAATACAACTCTTTCCCGGATGTCGATTCTCTGGCCGCTCGCTACGGGACGGTATCCTGGAATGACTCCACGATAACCACCACTTACCCCGTTGGTGCTGGCTGCCTCAGCGGATCCTAGGCGCCGTGCAGTCATCTGGAATGGACTGGCCACACCTTGCAGATTCTCACTTCCCGYAAGGCATAAAGGTCGGATCGTTATATTTCCAGAAGACACTGCTACCGACAAAAGGGCACGCAACTGGACATGCTCTTGTGCCGTACTGGCTTTCCTGGGCGTCGCATGCGTTCGAGCACTCGTTCAACAGCACCCTTCAAGTTTTGCGATTCTTGAGGTCACTCTTTTGCGTGCGATGTAGAAGGAGGCATCTGCAATGAAATACAAAAATTGAAAATGAAATTGGAATTGGTTGAAGCCCTTTTGTGTGGACCTCTCAGACCATCTATACTCGTTTCGAGTGTCAATGAAGGACAAGATCGGCTTCAATCCTCGTCTTGGTTAGCATCGCCATTGCTCCTCTTCCAGGTGACGTGGATTGATCCGCGAAGTCTTTTGACGATCGTCCTCGGATACCAACAGGAAGCTGATCGTTCACTTTCGCCATGATGGCTAGCGACTTTCGACTCATATTGGGTTTGATGTCTTTATCTCCTTCTCATGTACTCTCGACTGCTTTTATCACTTGGAGTTTCAATCTCCAACATGCAGCCATTAGAAGTGCACGTGTCCATAAAGTAAAAATGATCGTGTGAGAGCTATGTTCATGTCTTATCGAGTAAGCGGGGCCATAGCGTATTGCAATCAAATGGATCCACAGTACTAGTGGCTCTAGCAAGTAAATCGCGACTCTGTAGAGTGTTTAATCCTTTAAATCCAAAGAGTTTGCAATGGTTCTAGTGAAGAATTGTGTCGTCGTATCGTCGTATCGTCGTCTCGTTGCATTTAAAGAATATTATTGACGACTTTGAGAAAGTCTTAATAGCTTTGGGGAGGTGCCACCATAGTATGTTTCGATTGTGTTTAACGCTCCGCTTCGGCCGAATTAATGGCCCTGGGTACGCAGGATCAAATACAACCTCGCTTCGCTCAAGAAAAACCCACTCCGCGCTGCCTTGATTGGTCAATCGCTAGGCGATGGCTACCGTACCTCAGCTCCTCACCGGTCCATCTCGGAGAGTGAAGCGAACGATGGGCACCATGGAACGTCAAGGCCAATAACAGCGAGGTACCTGGGTCTCAAGCAGGCTATGGATGCATGGTGGCTTCTGACGACGACTTGTAGCCACATCATCTTCGTGGGCAACGCCCGTACTCCAAAAGCTGTTCACTACCTAGGTAACATCATACTCGAGTGACTCCTCCCAAGCCATTCACCTCGCACTACTCACTATCGTCGAAAATATGCAGGCCGAAAAGCGCGAAGCATTGCGGRGACTCACGCAGTACACATATACATCTTTTACTACCACAAACTCCATCCGCCTACTTCACCTGCTTCCTGGCTCTATACATGACGACATCCGAGGCAGTCTGCATATGGTTCCACTCAGCGAAGCTCAAGGCCGATATGAAGCATTGTCATACTGCTGGGGCAGCGGGTATACCAGCATGACTTGCGTAGATGCCGATGGAAGAAGTCTGGGCCATGTAGCAATCACACTAAATCTCGACGAAGCTCTGCGTCACTTGCGGTCCGAAACGGAAACTCGATGCCTCTGGGCGGATGCAATATGTGTCAACCAAGACGACCTCCAAGAGCGAAGTCAGCAAGTCCAGCTAATGCGACAGGTTTATGCAGGCACAAAGCAAGTTCTTCTCTGGCTCGGTGGAGAAGACGAGCACACCCCTTTGGCACTCGCAGGGCTTGCAGAGATTGGTAAATACTGTCAAAACCTTTCCCTATTCTCCCTCCTAGCCATGAACAACATGGGAGAACTTGCGAGCATGCTCAACGTACCGAGACTCCCAGACTTGGGCGATATCATCACTACAGCGATTGAGCAGATCTTTCGTCGGCCGTGGTTCGCCCGAGTCTGGGTTATCCAAGAAGTCTGCGCAGGGCCTGAGGTCGTCGTCCAAATCGGATGCGAGAGCATACCCTGGAACATCATTGGCATTGCTGCTCATTGGTTGAGAGAAGCCCGCTGGTCCAGCACAGCTACCGGAGAAGGCTCTGAACAACTTCGAAATGCGGTAATCCTTTGGCAGAAGCGCTTCAACTCTCAAGCTTCCGCCCCCAATCTGCTGGACGAGGGRAGAGACTACGGAGCGACAGATCCCCGAGACAAAGTGTATGCACTGCTTAGCTTTTCAGCTATGCAGACTCATGCTCAAATCGTACCGGATTATCAAAACAAGACAACGACTGGAGTTTATATAGATGTAGCGCATCACCACATCCGCAGCTCCCGAAAAGTCGTCATGCTTTCATATGCCGAGCTTCCTTCTGTTACTGACGGACTGGAGCGAGAGCAGGTCGAGACATGGCCTGGCTTGCCATCCTGGGTGCCTAATTGGTCCGAGCAGACTTGTTTCCCAACATCTTCGCTTGTCTCGGTACCTGCCTATGTAGGCGATGCAATCCACACTCARCCAGAGGTTGCTTCGTTACAGAACGACGAGTTAATTGTCCAGGGCTGGATCATCGGCCGAGTCACTGTGGCGCCAGCACATCTGAAGTGGGAGGATCGCGATGGCAGATTCTCCATCTCTAACATCGAGGCCTTGGTGGAGTTCTGGGAGCAGATGCAGGTTCAGTCCAACGCCGCCAATCTTTTGGTCCTGAAGAGATCCCTCTCACACGCGGCGACAGCAGGGATCACGGCCGAGTATGAATCAGCAGACACGTGTAGCAATCGGCACGAGAATGACTTTTGTCAGTTCCTGGAGTGGATGCTGCGGGACGGCGCTGGACGTTCCATCTTTCGATCGAGATTGTCCGCTTTGCTCGTTGGAGACCCAAAGAAAGGAAATGCAGGCAGATATTTACAGGCTGCGTATCTCATGGTGCAGTCCCGCCGGCTATTCTGTGGCGATGATGGCATCGCCGGCCTGGGTCATTCGCAGGTGCAGCGCGGTGATTTGGTCGTTCTCCTGATGGGCAGTACGGTGCCTTTCATTTTACGGCAGCGAGGACTTAACCACCAGCTAGTCGGAGAATGCTTTCTTTACGGATGGATGGGTTCCGATGCTGTTATCCGTGCTGAAAGGGAGTCAAAGAAGTCTAGCAGCTTCAGGCTAGTATGATCTCTATAGCAAACGAGCGGTTGATTACTATACTCATGACACCAATAGAATTGTTCCGTGTTGCGTGAAGCTATCATTCCCTCGTCAGTTTGTCGCAAAAGTTTATCTCTCCATCCTTCTAAAATCCCTTCTCTCGTAGCTGCGACTCCGTCCACTCCCAAAGCTTCGCCGCATTGCTCTCGTCACTTGCAGCCCCCGTCAGATTAACTAGCCTCCCCACCGGCTCATAGTACTTGCCACTCTGAGCATCCGGGCTACATGATGCCCACAACTGGGTCAAAGCTCCCCGTGCCACAGGATTGAGGAGCAACTTCGTTCCCACAGACCATACGAAAGCTGGAATCCAGGGATTGGAGGTCTGAAGATCATGCGACACATTGGTAGCCACCGCTCCAGGGTGAATCACCATGCTTTTGATAGTTGGGTACCGTTTGGCGAGCTCCTGGGTAAAGTAGATGTTGGCAATCTTACTGTAAGCATATCGCTGGAACATCCCGGCATCAGACATGGTGGTCAAGGCGGATTCCACMGCTAGTCCGCCGTTTGGTGCCCACTTGTAGGCCCGTGAGCTCACATTGACAATTCGGACATCCTCGGATCCCGGATTCTGAGCAGTTTCCTGGAGAACAGGCAGAAGCAGTTTCGTTAACAAGGCGTGTCCGACGTGATTTGTTCCCAATGTCACCTCAAACCCATCCTTGGTGAGACCTGGCGGAGAGCCTAAGATACCTGCATTGTTCAGGAGGATGTCCAGGCGGGAGGATTCGGCGATGAATTGTTCTGCTGCTTTCTTGACAGATTCGAGATCTGCAAGATCCATTGACAAGAATGTGATGTTGGCATCCGGGACCTGGGCCTTGATGTTGGCTATAGCTTGCTCCGCTTTTTCACGACTCCTAGCTGCCAGAAAGATTCGTGGAGATCCATGTTTAGCAAACTGGAKGCAGCTCTCGGCGCCAAGTCCAGAGTTTCCTATTGCGGGTCGATGAGCAAGAGCGTGAACTAGGGTACCCTAGGTGAAGGACGTACCACCAGTTACTAGAATGGTCTTCCCGGAAAGATCGGGGATGTCATCCACGCTGAAGGTCTTGCTTGATCCGAACATGGCTGTAATCGACACTGTTGGCTGGGACTCGGCGGAGTAGCGGGAGGCGAGGCAACGTACGTTGTTTCTATCTACGAAACCAAAGCTACGTTGTGATCGTGAGATACTGAGTTGCTCYGCAGATCGGTGCTTCTTCAGCGTGATTGATCGCCCCACTCCGTAGCTTGGCGGGGGCATCCTTGTCATTTTCAAGTTGGAGCTTGGAAAACATCTGTTTACCGGAGGTCGCTCACGGCCATCGTCTACCATCATCTATCATCTATTGTCGAAGTCTCAGGTGAGGTGATGGATCATTGGACCGGGACTGGTGCACCTGCAGAGACAGATCCATCTCCAGATTGCTCCTCCGCCCAACAATAACTTCAGGACTTCTTTACAGGCATCGCCACACAATCCTTTCGCGGGATATGATTTGTTAACAGATCACATGTCACATGCGCAGCAGGATGGCACATYCTGAGCATCGCTCAAATACTCACTCATATGCCGTAGGTCCAGGTGAGCACGACGTCCTCCCACGGGTCGCGAAGGCTATTGCCGCTGCAATCGACCTCCTCCTGACTGCTACGGCACTAAGTTCGCACGTGACTCTCACACCCGCGGTTGGATCCCTCCATCAAACCGGTTCGGCACCATCACAACTATGCCCCTCCCAGACTCTCAAGTTGAGCGGAGTCACGAAGCACAACTTTGGATATCTGCTTGACACTATTTTGGAATGAATGGGATGCAGTTTAACCTCTGGAATATTGTGCGCGTCCAATGTTGCGCGACGGTACCAGTTCACGGGGATGCGCTCGTGGCCGCGGGTATAAACAAAGCTTCCCGGCTCGCCAGTCACCGAGAAGAAGGACTTCAAGATGTCGGTGGGCAGCTCACCGCCGGGATTCTCGGCGCTGYGGTTGGACATCAATTCGACGACCAGACCGTGCGCAGCAGGGGCAACGAGACCAGAAAAGGGGGCAGAAAAATAGTATCTGGGTGAGGAAATCAGGAATGGTCACGTGACAAAGGTACCATTCAGCAGCACTCACGGGTTGTTTGCAATCGACCAGCGTGTGTTGTAGTCCTGCTAGCAGTGCGGCAGAGGCGGCGTGACCGAAGTTGTTGTCGTATTTCTTGGCGAAATTATACGCGCTTTCGAATTGCCTCATCTGGAAAATGCCAGGCGAGCCATTGTGGAGGTAGGCGTCTCCCTGAGGATGTATTAGCTTTACGATTAACTCTGGGTGGTATAGGGGCGAACCTACTCGCACGATGGAAGCATCTCCCTCATACTTGTTGTGTGTTCCCAAAATTCCACGGGCAGGGAAAATGGGCAACGAAGGTTTGAAAGGAGGTCCGATGGACCAGGTCTCGGTCAGTGGGTCACCACTAAGGCCGACAGCCACAATTCCGAGGAAAGCTGCGAGATCGGGTGCCATGTTGTAAGCTTGTCCTAGTCCCTCAATTGCTATGCAAGCCTTGGGTCAGTAGTGCAATCGGTGGTCAGAAGACAGGGCAGCCAAACCTTGAGTGATAGTTGTGATACCGTTGCGGTTGAGGAATCCATGGTTCGCTGCAGCGTTCAAGCCAGGGCATTGTCCGCGTACTGTGCAAAATATCAAAATAAGTGGTTGTTTTCTTCAGATGTCAACTCTTTCCAAACTAACCATCACCACCAGATGGCGCAATGAATCGGTGTGGACCGCCGTCTGTAGTGTCTACATATTGGTCGGCCGCGTTGAAGCCGCTCGGTGGCAGTCCAGTGTTTGGACGGGTGATGAGAAACAGGGGATCGCGTGCAGCGGGCTCAGTGCGCTTGAGCAAGACGTCCAAGTTGGCAACGCCAGGGTATGCTGCGACGCAAGAGAGCAAGGTGGTAAGGAGAGCTACAGAAGTCTTGGTCATTGTGAAGGTGTTGGGATCGACGATGAAGAAGAAATCGAAGGCAAGGGAGGATGGGGCGAGTCAACGATTTTATGTCCGTTCTGCTGCATCTGAGGATACGAAGAAATGTCGACGGTTACCCATTGGTCAAGTTCTACACTATGGCCAATTCGTAACTTGCCGGAATGTGGCTTCGTAGTAGCTACCCTATAGGGAAGCCAACAAGAGGTGGCAAAACACCCACGGCACATACGGTCCATATCTCCACTACTGGTAGGGCAGGATGGTCTTGAACTAGAGAGTAGCATGGCGTTGTTACTGGTGATGTGCCCCGCAACGAACGGGCTTGTACTCCGAAAACACAAACCATCACGTAGATGTACAGGGCAAATGCCACACCGCTAGATAAGTTTAAAGGCGCTTCGATTAGTGATCATGCAATGGTCTCAATCGTATTCCATTGACCGACTCATTCACATTTGCCTACAAGAGTCTGTAGCAAGGCGTCTCGAATGAAACATTGTTCATGGAATGTGAGTTTGGAGGTGATATCTAGGCTCCAGGGAGGGTTGTAAATCATGTAGTTGATGTTTGACGGCAAGGGAATGTCACCGACCGGGAATAAACAAGCCATGGCAGAAYACCAAGCTTCCATGATCTACACATCTGAACCAACAAGCTTTACAGATGGTAAGGGTCGGGATGGTGTTGATTCCAATGAGATGCCATCTCTCCACGAGGCTTTTGTGGCGTATGTCACTTTTGCGGGGTTTGCGGGGTGTGAAAAGGCGGGGAGGACCCTTGTGATACTCAGACGACTGCCTTGTACATATTGTACAGGTTCTGATTGGGGTTCTAGCAATGGTAGTGTGCATCTTGCTCTATATTGTTGCCGCATTTGCCGCAATTCAGCCATGCTACTGTAGCGGCTTTATGATTATGCCTTTCGAGCCACCGCGGCCACCAAGCCTGCAGCACACGGGACGAGCGGCGCTTCTTTCATAAAAATCCTTCTTCGCCCTCAACTGTCATGCCTGGTTACCCCTCTAGCTAACACCAAGATGTATATCGCTGCTACCATCGTCTCGTTTGCCACCTTGCTACTAGCAGCTCCGGTCGTTGAACAGCGAGCTGTTGATGAACGATTCACCCTCTACGATCTTCCCACGCCGCTGACTGGGCCTTGCGATTTGGAGCATGGACCTGACGGCGCCCTGTGGGGTCAAGTAAGCTGGAAGCCGTCGCTCGTCTTCCAAGCACGTTCAGCTAACAACGACTGCAACGCAGGGAATTCTTGACAATATATTTTTTCGGATCGATCCTCATACAGGCCACATCGATGAATACCCCATTCCATTTACGACACCTCTCGACGCATCTCCTATTCAACTTCCCGGGATTCTGAAGTCTGTTACAGATCGCACGGCATTGAGCTGTGCTATTCGGACAGGGGCTGATGGCAACATCTACGCTGGAAATGGAATCCGGAATCAGCTCGTGAGAATCAACCCGACTACTAAGAAGATCGACATTTTCGAGGTTACACCTTTTAATCCGGCCGGTAACCTCTTCAATTTTAACGATCTCTACACTGCCAAGGATGGCATGTGGGTAACGGCAACGACAGCCAACACCTACTCGTTCTTCTCCTACGCTACCCAAGAGTTCACTACCTACACTGTGCCTACTCCCCTGGCCCTTCCTCTCGGTCTCTTCGTCGCTTCAGACGGCGTAGTGTATGTTGCAGAGCTTGTTGGAAACAAGATTCTTACGTTTGATCCGAAGACAAAGGCTGTGAACGAGTATCCCCTACCAGAGCTTGCACAGTTTCCAGCTGTAATCCGCGCGGAGCGAGATGGACATGTTTACTTCTCCCTTTTTGTCGGGAACGGAGTTGGCAGAATCAACATGAAGACCCACGAGATCAACCTGTACCACACTAACCAAACTGCCCTTCTTGGTTCGGAGGACACGATTGACAAGTATGGAGGAGTCTGGATCAGCTCCTTTACGACTGATGTTATGTCACGTCTAGACACGAACATTTTTGAGTTCAGCTATGTCGCACTGCCGAATAGCTTTGCACAGACTGGTGCTAATGGAGTGTTTGGAGACATTCCTCCTTATGTTGATATTGCGGTCAACTATGGACCCGGAGATGCAATTTGGTTCACCTCTCTTTTGACGAATCAGGTCGGAAGGTACAACATTACGGGATTGTACGATTGAAGCAGGGATTTTGCATAAGATGCCGTGTGGAGACAGCACAAGGCCATTGCTTGTGACTAGCTAGCTGTTCAATGAGAATGACAGTAAGAAGCTTCGGTTGTACGACATGTTCAATCCTTCAGCGTTCAAGTTTGCTCACAGGGCCAGTCGTCGAAGGAACAGACTTCGAGGGAACGTTATAATGGCAGCATCGAAAGGAACGCCTCACCGCTTCTTGTACTTTCTTTTYGCGTCGCGAGAACATATCGGTGGTACTCATTTTATACTCTCATCGACGCCCCGTATCCTCATTACCATCCTAAGACTCATGCTTGGATAGCTATGACCACAAAGATTGAGACGTCTGATACCCTCGTCACTCACTGTCATCCAATTCTTGATGTTGGCGAGCACCGTCTGCACATCACCGTCGCGCATCTTTCCTTCCTCCAGCCACTCACCTCATTCCCCTGTTCACTTATTCGATGACTTTAATCGATGAACACATTACGCCCAAATGGCGCCATCCTCTTGCTCCCTTGTCAGCCTCGAATCCTACGCACACCGCTGGACCGGCCAAGGATACTACTCCGCGAGCTCACGACCGCCGCATCACCGCCTGCACTCAGAGAGAGGAAGATGGGTCCAAACAGCAGCACGACGCCTCATCCCCCAGCAGCGCTGCCGCGCGCCCGCCGTGGTCGCCACCAAGACACAACCTGAGTATCGCTGCCATCACGGCACCCACCGGCGCGTCGACCTCTCAGTAGTCCGTTTCCCTCTGCATGTTGTCCGCCCAATCTCTTGGCACTGGGGTAGGTGAGGCTCGCAGACGCACCAGGATAGACTCCATCTACATGGTGGCGAGCTGGCGGCACATCTGCACAAGTATCGAAATGCCGTCCACTGGCAATATCGCCGAAATTACCGTGCCACCACCGCGACATCACCGCGGCCATCACCACCGACACCACCGCTGGCATTACCGCTGCCACCCAACATGAGTGGCGGCGGGTTCCATCTCTCCGGATGGCGGTGGTGGAGGTCATGAGATCTTTGAGGCTCCGCCAGCATACAAGCCAATGGTGGACAGCATCATCATCTCACCAGGTGAGCCTCCGCCAGCAATCAAGCCCACATGGCAGACAGCGTCGATCGCGAGGTTCTCGAACGAACGAGGAGCGTATCGCCGCCTCGCCCGGTGAGCCTCCGCCACCATAAAAGCCAATGGTGGACAGCATCGCATTGGGAGAGCCAAACGAAGGCGCCCGGCAAGCCTCCGCCACCATAAAAGCCAATGGTGGACAGCATCGCATTGGGAGAGCCAAACAAAGGCGCCCGGCAAGCCTCCGCCACCATACAAGCCAATGGTGGACAGCATCGCGACGGCAAGCCTCCGCCAGCATCCAAGCCCATGGTGGACAGCATCGCGACGGCAAGTCTCCGCCGGCATCCAAGCCCATGGTGGACAGCATCGCGACGGCAAGCCTCCGCCGGCATAAAAGCCTACGGTGGGCAGCATTCCCCTTGCCGACCGAYCACATCACCCCAACATGGCTAATGAGACGGTCGTCACTGCCGTCTCGCCAGGTAAGGCTCCGACGGCATACAAGTCCATGGTGGAAAGCAGTCCCTTTCTCTTCAGCAATCCCTCTCTCTTCAACCGTCTCGCCCGGTGAGGCCCCGCCAGCATACAAGGTCGCGTGGCGTCTCGCCAGGTGAGGTTCTGCCGGGATACGAGCCGTGGTGGACAGCATCGCGAGGTCCACGAACGAAGGCGAACTGCATCACTGTCTTGCCCGTAAACGCTTCGCYAGCACAGTCGCGAGGTCAGTGACCGAACGAGGGGCGCACAGTACTCGCGTCGCTCAAGGCCGCGAAGGCCAACGGTCCGCGGATTGCTCAACATCAAAGATCCTGCGACACCACGAAGTGCAGTTCACCAACTTCATTTGAGCCAACGACTTGGAGTCAACGAATTCGAAGGGATCAATGCAGCACGGTCGGTCTGCGGTATTCTGAGGTTCGCCACGGTCAGCTGAAAATGTCACTTTCAGAAGCAGCGAACCAATCGAGAGAAACGTATCGTCTGGCCAAGCCCCCAGCTTGCCTTCAGGTCCCGTGAGACGTAACTCATCTTACCTGTTGCTGGTAGACCTCTCCTCCATTCCTCTCGACCGGAGTGTCTCTAGGAATCGACTTTAACGCCATGTGCTTCAAGCCGTCTTCGTCAAAATCTTTCGGAGACGCAGATATTCGCAAGGCCTTTTGCATACATCATGGCGGCTTTTCCTGTGGCGGCCCTTTCAACGGACCCTTCTTCACGGCCATTTGATTGCTGAGATGATGTCGGGACGCTGGACTGCACCTGTGAAGGAGATCTGCTGCCTTGGCACTCGAAGAAACTTTGACGGGCCAAGAACATCGAACAGACAGCACTTCTGCTCAGTCCTTCTCTGTTTCCTGCAACTGAATCTTTGGAAGTTGGCGTGTGTTGTGCAAAGGGATGGGTCTGTCCACGAAAAGTGATTGCTCTCTTCAGCATCGTTCCGTCCGCACACACGGAGCGGTCCGCCTCCTTCACAACCAGCTGACATCCATTCTCATCGTTGCCAATGTCGTATCTGGATCGCAACACCTGACGGGGCGGAGTTACAATCGAGTACCCAGCTCCATTGGATGTGCTCTTGATCTCTCTCAACTTGCTGCACGGAGCATACCACTGGAGGTTTCAGAATACCGATTCACCCACGGGCTCAGCTTGCCGCCGTTGCTCGCAAACGCGCATCGAAGGACATCGCCACGACGATCGGTCGAGCGTGACGCTCTACCGTTCCGACATGAAGTCGGGACATCATCACTGTCTTTACTCGTACTTTGGCTCGTTTATATGTGCAGCACGACTGTGGATTTGCTCATGAATTCTGCTGCTCTCTTCGACCGGCCAGAGACGCTCCGCACCTGCTTGTGATGCTTCTCGAGCATGGAGACCACATCGCAAAATAACGTATCGCACTCCATCGATAGGCGCAATCAAATTCCAGGGGTCAGTCTTGAAGAGGGCATTGGTACTGCTCTTCGACGACCGACCAGAGAAAGGGCTGAGTGGAATGAGTGCACCATTGAAGAGGCCAGGCCAGAGCGAATTCTCGTCAGTTGGAAATCATATCGGACTTCACATCTGCTGCCATTATCCGAGCAGATCAGTCACGAACGTACTTTCATTAACAAATCGATCATCAGCTCGTCCGCCGCGCCTTGGAGTCCTTCTCCTCCTCCACTCGCTTTTCTACCATCGCAGCCCTGGTGCTTGCTCTACTGATCTTCTTGCCACCGAACGATGCTCGTGAGCCATGGAATGCTCCGCCCTGTACCTGCAACCCCAGATCAACCCGAAAAAAACTTGAAAAGGAACTGTGCCGCGCCGGATACCCAGACTATCCAGACGACGTTATCCCTTTTGTGGCATCGGCCACATCCAAGACTCACACAAACCCCTCCCCGTACTCACTACCAGCCTAGACGTTGGCCAATCCTTCTTCTCCACCTTCAGCCCCGACTCGAACAAATCGCATCCGACAGCTTCTCGGACCAGCAACATACGGCCCAGCCAGTTGCTACCTAGCAACTGCCCAGGTGGCAACGACGAAGGAGACGACGAGGCCGCTCGCGCTGGTGGTGGTGCCGGTGGTGTGATCAAGGCCAAGAGTTCCCGCATTCTGAAGCGCCTACCGAACGTTCACACTAGCACGCATCACGCATCGAGCGCGGATGAGTATGGCCTCATCTTTAACCTGCATGTCGTGATGGGTGAGGATCTCCATAGGCAAGTATTCCAGAACATCCTCATTGCAAGCCATTACTAACGTGATGTTTGCACAGAGACTTCAAGACCAAGATCATGTCGACCAACAAGCAGCATCCAGAGCGTACGTACCGCCCCCATCCCACACCGCACAACTTGCACTACCTGTTCCTTTTATGTCTTTTCCACTTGCTTCACGCGCTCTCTTTACTCTCGTTCTCTCCTTCAACTTTCTTCACGACCTTACAGTGTTTTCCCGCTGTTGCACTGTACTCACACCTCCCTTGATTTTCCGCTACCGACATTATACTGGATCTTCATCAAGCAACGCCTGAGCRCCGAGCCGACATGGGCAATTCCAATGTCAATCGCTTGCTACATCTTCAGCTAGCTGAGCTTGTTTGACGAGGTCTGATCTGGCAAGTTCGATCAGCGATTCATTGGTAGCTCGACCGGAGCATTCCAATCAGCAACAACGTGCGCAGTGGACCATTCAATTTCACGCACGATCACAAATACCAACCATCCCGGCTGGACCTTCATGCTGCTGCTTGTTTCTCGCAAAAATCTAGAAGAAAGACAGCGTTCGATGAACTACGAGTCTGAWACTGCACCCTGATCGTGGAGACCGCCGACAACATCACCATTCACGTCGTGACATGAAGTGCTAATGGATGCATCACGACCCCCAACTTTCATTCGCCACATCCGAGCTGCAATGCCGCTTCGATCATTACAAAGCTTTCCACAGACCCACGTCTAAGACGGGATACCTTCGGAGTAGAGTCAGGCACTTGCAAGCACGCAGCCCGTCCTACTGGAAATTACACACTGCCTGTTTGTTCCATCAAGCACCCACCTGTTGTCAGGCTGCTACCCTTTTCTGGACCAGCCACCAGGTGCCCGAACTATCGAGCTTTACCGCATACGAGTCGCTTTTCTTCTACGCTCATCCATCACATGCATAGTGATGATGGTATTCAGTTGTAGGGTGCGCAGCAAGCGAGCGACGCTCTTCCCGCCCCCCTCGCTGTTCTATTCATCCGTCGTTGCTTGAGCTCAAAATGCGCCGACGGCTAGAATTGGAGACCTGGGGCAAATCAGGGGAGCTAGTATTTTCCCACCATCAGACCAGTGGAATAGCCCCGACACTGCTCGACCCAATGCTTGAAGCTCCCAGCAGAAGGTTTTTTCACGTCACTTCCAGTACGGTGCCAGGACTGTCCAGTATGCCTCAACCACGAATGATGTCGACCGACGCTCAGACCGGATGTTTGAACGAAGCAAGAAGCCTGCTGCTCCACTGCTTGTCGGCTTGAAGCGACGGCGACCAGATTTTGCAACCTTACCAAGCACAGATACTCTTGGAAATTGCGACACCTCCTGGCTCCTCAGTCTTCCTCTACCCGGCCATTCTCTCCGTGGCACAAGTTTGCTGTCCCGTCTGGATGTTCGATCTGTGTCGTTGACCTGATCAATCCATGAACAAGGCGAAATCAAGCGTAACATTTTGCAATCATCACAGAGTTTGCAACATGCTAAAACAACCAATCAAGCGGCTGTTGCAGGCAAGATACACAAATTGCAGCATGGCCTTCTCAGAGTGTTGCAACAACTCGTCTGCACATTCGATTTGCCAGTTCAGTCTCAACTCCAACCGATTGGTCTTGGTGTTYGACGTCCCAGTCCTTGGAAGATCGAACAACCCTATTGGATGATTCCTTTATCACTGCTATTCGACAAATCCTATGATGATGTCGCTTTCAACCATGATGCTTTGCCAATCCCATTGTGTAACCATGGCTGGCACAGTCAACAATTCTCTAATCTGCATTCATCTTCATCGTTCGGCTTGCATGAGCTTAGCGTATCATGCGCCTCTCGGGACACGTTCATCCCGGCTACTTTCTGTTGATCAAGAGCGGCAGGCTCAATCATATCGATCGTGCAATCTGGTTGCGACCGATTTTGACAAGTCACCCACATGATCGTGCTGTTCTGTACAGGTTCATCAAGCTTCTGCATAGAATCGATCTGGTTTGTTCCATTCACTTCGCTCCATGTCGTCGCTGATGTCCGAGGAAGCACTATGCCCACCTTGAAATTATCAGCAAGCATTACAGCGCATCTCCCATACAGCGACTCACAGCAAGCGAGCTTCACGCCGCAGCTTGAAGAATCACTGGATGAAGTGCCGCTGCTTTCAACGCCCAAAAACCACCCATACGCACAAATCATGCATACAAACAGTGAGTGTCTGGGCGATGCCATGCCAAAATTATCCGGATTGCGCACCTGCCTGCGTACGTGCTGAGTCTCTATAGACCGACCAGATCCAAAGATCTTCTTGCCTGTTCCTGTTGCCAACTGATGTGACTTTAAAGCAAAGCCAGTCCTGTCGTCAAGCCTCGGCGAACGAGGGACTTCCTACCCTCTCTTACACGCCCAAGAGCTCCATGCATCTCCCGATCTTCAAGAAATGTAATACAACATTTGCATCAAATGTCGTACCGTCTGTGGCACGAGCCAGGCACTACTGCTGGTGACTTCGTTATCCCCTCACACCGCGACCTGCTGGATCGTCCGCAAGGCATCCATGACTTGCTACGGCAATCGTGGAATCCAATTTTACACGGTTTGTACAACAGGCCCGCCCCTTCGCGACTTTTGTGATGATGCTCGGGAAGTGCACAATTACAGAAGCGACGAACGAGCAGTGTCGAGCGTCGAATTTCTTTCAAGCGAAGTGTGATGATTAATCTGCCTTGCCACCACGGTCATCCCAATTGCCTCTCACCGCAATCCTGCATGTTGGCATGAAGATGGAACAGAAACACCAGTATCAGCAATGCTGTYGCCTTCACTTCTTTCTCGCCATCTGCTCATCTCTCTGTACTCTTGTTTGCGCTGTTTGTTTCTGGTTTATTGAACAATTGCAGACGCGCATTCGATCTTCAGTTTGGGGGCTGTATAACCGACTACAACCATACTGAATGATCCAGGCTTCATGTTTTGGTGGACAATCTTCCAGGCGGGCTTGCAACTATCACTTTACTCGAGTTCCATCTGGAAGTTCTTCACCTACGAACCCCTACGGCGATCCACAAACAACAGATCGAGTATTCATCTTACGCAGGGAAGACTTCACTTTGCATACCTGCATGATTGCGAGGACGTGCACAGCACCGGTACATGGCTGGAGCATCTCATGTCGACCAGGCTCAAACAACCACTGGAGGAGGCAATTAACGGCCTGCAGCGTTGCGACTACACGATGCAGAATGCCCGAGACGGACGAACAACAGCGCATTCCGTATTCGACGTCGTCCGCAATACAAGCGATGCAGAACGAGAAACTGCCATGCAACCGCGCTCGTATGACTGCGGCCAAACTAAGGTCTTACTGCCTGCCTACGCATCCACAGGAGCCGAACGCAACGACGACTTTGCACGAATCAACGACCACAACGATCGGACTCGCAACAACGACCAACAGCTAACAACGCCCGCGCTGTGACCGCAACAGCCCAGCGTCTCCAGATTTTTGCTCGGCGGACACGCTCGGCCAACATTCGCAAACCGCAATCAGACCTCACTCAGGAGGCAAGCCCTCGTAGAAGTCAGCACAATATCTGCCTATGCGTTTGTTATGGGCTCTCACCAGTTGCATTCGACAACACTCTTGAGTCTCGACGTGACTTCCAGCCTCTACGACAGGGTGCACACGTTGACTACCTGGGCGAAGCCATGCCAAATTTCCTCCACACTGCCCTGCGCCTTGCTCTTTCCGACAATGATACGAGGATACTACACTACATGTGGGTACAAGACTGTGCTCGCCATCGTTCGACGTACTTAAACATGCCAGATCAAATACAAATTACGCAAGCACTGCAAGTACCACGTCTTCGAGGTGGTCAGCACCTCACCTCAGTCCATACTTGTCCTCGAACGCCCGACTTCGCTTCAGTGATTGCTGGCATCGGACAGTGACCGTTTCAGGGGGCCGACAGCGCCATTCCGATGGCAGCCGAGATGGCCAACGATAACGCGAACTCCGTCAGAAACCTCCTTGAACTGTGCGGCTTGAACGCTTCAGGCTCTGCCCCAGCGGCGACGCGGTCTTGATCGACGTCTCCCGAACATGTGAGTATTCTTCGAATACTTTCTCGAGCTGCGATATGGTCTTGGCCGACGTCTCCTGGAGCTGTCAGTATTCCTTGGATACTTTCTCGAGCTATTACTTTGCAACGAATTCAACTCGCTGTGTGTCGCCGTTGCAGTCCCATCGAAGGCACGTTAGCCGCCTTGTGGATCGGAACTCAAGGGCCAAGACCGCAAACTTGCCGTCGACATCATGCTAGACTGCTGACACTACCGTTGGCCCCAGCTGCATCAATGCGGCAAACTATCGAGGCAAGTCATGCCAAATTCAGAAACGCTACCTTGCCTGCGCGATCCTGGACGATGTTCGACCCTGCTGCAACAGTATTAATTCGTGGAGAGTTTCTGCAGTCTGCACACAGGTGATTGTGCTCCTTTGTTGGCATGCTCTTAACACTGCCCGAGCGTACATCCCAATGCGAAGATCTCCGCTCAATTTCGGCATTGCTTCGCAGATCTTGTGCTTTCAGGATTGATACATGCATACCGCTCAGGATGCTCGTCTACAACAGTTTGGTTTGCCCTGCTGTAATTGACCAGGGGGAAAGAAAGCAACGTCATTGCAATGCGGCAAACTTCCTGCTGTCTGCTGCATGCCTTACTGCCAGTGGTTCGCCAGGTATCGGCATTGCTACCAACGCCGCCTCGCCGTCCGCTTCTGTGAGAAGCCATGCCAGTTTTTCGTACGCTGTCTTGCCTGCTCAGTCCTGGACAAATAAACGCATCGCCGTTGATCTTTGACGTACTGTCACAAGCTTATGGGTGGAACCATACCGAACTCGTTCTCGGCATCTTGCCTGCTTGATTCCGAACAGTAAAACGAAGATGCCAGAGGTTTGCGGAAACGGTCGTCGACAACAATCTGATTAGTTTTCCAAGCCAGCCCCTTTGTTGGATGTTGCCCTTGTGTATACAGTCTCGGAGAGCGCCTCTGGCCCCTACCGTATCTCAGCGTGCTATGCCGGCAAGCTTCTGGGCGACGACTCAATCTACATATCGATGGCAGCATGCCTTGTCACTCGTCTACGCACCGTTATGCACTTCTCAAGAACGACAAGCTATGGAATTTTCGTCCCCGGATCGAGGCCTGGCATTGTACAGTCGTGCCGAGCTCATGAGCGAAGACATGCCAAAATTCTCCACATTGTCTCACCTGCGCGGTTCTGGACGATAGGGAGGAACCTCGCCGGCACCAACTCCAGGCCGTGAGAAGTACTCCAGACCTGCAACGGCAATCTCATTTCTAACAACAAAACAGACGCATGTGCCATGCTTGGGATGATGTTCAGTCTAATGAATACAACAGCAAAGTCGGCTCTTTGCTGACACGACTCACCGCCCAAGTCTTGATGCTCCGTCTGAACGTGATGCCAACTACCTGGGCGAAGCCATGCCAAAATACTCCGCGCTGCTTCGCGGTCAGCATCGACAACCAATTCAACTTGCTCCATGCCGTCAGAGGGACTCCGGATTTGATTGAGCTCCGTTCTGGCAGCGGAAGAACGAGAACAAATACGATGGGAGTAGCGTGCGAAGATCTTACTGGCTAGGACGCGCCTGACACCACCACAACGCCGGATTCAACCATGCTCCGTTCTGGCAGCGAATTAAACATGTCAGGGTTTGAATGGTCTCTATGCGGCAGCAAAGCGGGCCTTGTTTCCGACACGCAGCCCCTTTGTTGTTGGTCGCGGCGCGCTTCTTCGCCCAACCCCAATTTCAGTTCCAACAACCACTGATGCCAAACAATCACCTGGGCGAAGCCATGCCAAAATATTCCACGATATCTCGCCTACTCGGCACTCAACGATGAAATCACAAGGCGACAAGCTCGCCATGTTTCCGCTTTGGCCAGCATATGCTGTTCATGCGGACCAGAGGTGCAACCTCGGAAAGAAGATGGCACCAAACTCTTGAATAATCTTCATTGCAACAAAATTGCGCCATCGGTCACCAACGCCGACCATCCGGGCGAAGTCATGCTAAGATGTTCTTCGCTGCACTGTCTGCTCGCTTTTGAGCGACGGAATAAAGGAGCCAGAAGCTCGCCCTTACTTGATCAATGTTTTAGAACCCAGTTCCACAGCTTCGGACCAGCCGGAATCTGCTTCTTTGGCGGACCTAAACGTACAGTCGACCGCCTTTACTCAACATGCGTCAGCAACAAATTTCCTGCCGGCTACTTCCCGTCTAAAGGACTCTGAAGATCAATCTCAGTTTTGATGCATGAGAGCACGAAGCTGGCCCTTATTATCGAAACACGCAGCCAATCTCTGTGCTATGCCCAAGCTCCGATTCTTTCTCTCGACATGCTTCCAACATCCCCCTGGGCCTTTGGAAGCTATGCCAAAATTATTCACGCTGCTCTGCCTCCTCGGTCCTTGTTAGAATGATTAATCTTGATTCTAGCTGAATATTGATTAAGGACTACCTATGCTAGCCCTAGCCCAATTTTCGGCTAAGCTTCCCTTTTGGGAAGGCGTTGGGCGTTGGGCGTTGGGCGTTGGCTTTAGCCCGATTGGGAAGTCTGTAGACAGACCCTGAAAAAGCTTAAGTGAATGTTCTAGAAAGAACGAGTCGATTAATCACGCAATTGATTGCGCAGTCAATGACGTAATCGATTACGCAATCAATGCGATCAAATGCATTGCTAGAACATTCTAGAGACTACGCTCTAGCTAATCAATGCATTGATTAGAAATCAAGGCCACACATGAAATATTCTAGCTAACAATCTAGAAAGTATAAATATGGCCTAATCCGGCTACCTCTAGACAGGTCAAGAAAAACAACGATCAATTGTCTATTTAATACATTTCACACATTCTAATCAATTCCTCAATTAATTCACATCGATTACACGCCCCAATCGACGACCCGAGTTATTTCCGAGATATCACCTATATATCTCCGAAATTCTTCCGCTAATATTTGATTCAACCCTGAATCAAATCAACAGAAACCGAAAGATAAGCCTAATAAGGCTAAAGAGGAAAGAGAGCAAAACGAAGAATCGTTGTTCTCTAAGTCTAGAGACAGTCCTAATCCGGAAGAAATAGACTTAGACAGAGAAGAAGTCGAAGTTCTAACAGCCGTAGAGGCTAGGAACGACTATCTAGAAAACGTCCTAATCGGGAACACTCTAGACACTAAGTGTGTCCTCGATTCCGGAGCAACGAGTCACATTATTAGTAATAAGGAGTTGTTTACTACCTTTACTAATAAACAAACGACTATAAACTGGGGCAACGCCGGTAAACTAACCGCGTTAGGTCTAGGAACGGTAAAACTACGATTCCTAGATACTAATAGGCTAGTTATCCTCGAAAATTGCCTTTACGCTCCCGAATTTAATATTAATATCGTCTCTCTATCTAAGTTAGACGATAAGGGAGTTGTCGCTAAAATGAAAAGCGGCAAAATTGAACTATTTAGCTCTAACGGAGCTAGGCTAACTAAAGCCTATCGAAAGGGGTCGTTATATCGTCTAAATGTCTCTTTTCGAGAGAAAGACGAAAACGCGCTACTAGCGACGAGCACAAAAGCGGAGATATGGCATAAACGACTAGGTCACGTAGGCCCTAAGGTATTAGAATCCCTAGGACTCCCTACTAAGGACTGTCAAAATTGCGAAGTATGTATAAAAGCTAATAAAACCCGCAAAATAAGCTATAAAATTACGGAGAAAGCTAACGCCTTCCTAGATAAAGTAAGCACCGATATCTGCGGGCCTATCGAGCCTAAAACGCTAGGTGGTAATCGGTATTTCATTAGTTTTATCGATAACTTTACGAGGTATATAGAGGCTAAATTATTAGTTAACAAATCGCAAGCTTTCTCCGCTATCTCTAGCTTTAAAACACGTGCAGAAAACAGTAGTAGCAACGCCTTAAAACGCCCTAGGCTAAAGACGTTTAAAAGCGATAACGCTAAGGAATTAACGTCTAATAAGGTAAAAGCCCTATTTAAGAAAGATGGGGTTATATACGAAACTAGCGCTCCCTATAGTCCGGAACAAAATGGACTAATAGAGAGGCCTAATCGTACACTACTTTCTAAGGTTAGGGCCCTATTATTAGAGTCGGGCTTACCTAATTATCTATAGGGCGAAGCCCTAAAAACGGCGGTATATCTATATAATAGAACACCGCATTCCGCGCTAGATTTTAAGTCGCCGTACGAACTAAGATACGGTAAAAAGCCTAATCTAGCGCATATAAGAACTTAGGGTTTAATCGCTTATTATAAGCGTTATAAGCTTAAAAAGCTAGAACCTAGGGCTAGTAAAGCTATATTAATAGGTTTCGGTGAAAATCAATATAAACTACTCGACCTAGCGTCTAAAAAGACGGTCTGGGCTAGGGATGTTTCTATATTAGAAGGCCAATTCTTAAAACCTATTAAAAGCCAAAATACGGCTACGACTAGCCCTATAGAGCTAGATATTAGCTCTAAGGATCTAAAGGATTCTAGAAATCCCTCTAGACAAGAATCGCGTTCCGTGTCTAGAGACCTTCCTAATTCGGAACCCGTGTCTAGAGACCTTCCGAATCCGGAAAATTCCGAGAACCCGGAGGATTTAGATCCTTTAATAGACGATAATAACGCTCCTAGTTCTAAAAGACAGCGTTGCTCCCCGAGTAATCAATTAGTAAATGAGCTACAAACTGGCTCTAATACGTCTAGTAGAACCCTACAAGACGATAGATTAGAGGATAAACTAGCTTTACTAGCTTTTGAAAATGCGCTATTAGCTAGTTCTAATTCCGAAGATCCCATAACTTATAACGACGCTATAAATAGCCCCGAAGGCCCTAAATAGAAGGAATCGATGTAAAGCCAAATAAACGATCTAAATAAACTAGATACGTAGCATTTAGTCGACCTTCCTAAGGATAGAACAGTCCTAAAAGGGCGGTGGGTTTATAAGCGAAAAATGACGCCTAACGGGAAGCTAATTAAGCTAAAATCCCGGTAGGTAGTTAAAAGCTTTAAACAAATATAAGGCCTTAATTTCGACRAAACGTCTAGCTGCACGTGTCGACTAGAAACGTGGCGTAGCCTATTTTATAAAGCAGCTTATAATAATTGGGAGATTGAACAATAGGACGTTAAACTAGCGTTTTCTAATAGCCTAATCGATAAAGAAATATACGTGCAACAGCCTATCGGTTTCGAACACGGAACTAATCGAGTTTGCCGCCTAAATAAGGCTTTATACGGCCTTAAACAAGCCGCTAGACAGTGGTATTTGCACTTAGCTAGTATACTAGCTAAATACGGCTTTACACCTCTAGAAAAGGACGAAGCCGCGTTTAAGAGTAACGAACTCTATATAACTTGTTATATCGACGATATACTAGTTTTCGGTCCTAATAAAAAGGCTATAGATGCGCTAAAAGAGAACCTCTCTAGACATCTAGATATTAGCGATTTAGGACCTACTAAGCATTACCTAGGTATCGAAATAATTAGAGATAGACCTAATAAGACTATCGCGCTAAGTCAAAAAGGCTATCTTAATAAGATACTAGAACGGTATAATAAAAAGGGTCTTAATCCTGTTTCTACGCCTATCGAAGTCGGCGTAAGGCTAGATAAAGCTCAAAATTAGGCAAATCCTAGCGATATTAAAGAATACTAAAAGCAAACAGGAGCCTTAATATATCTAGCGACTAAAACTAGACCCGATATAGCGTATGCCGTAGGGCAATGCGCTAGATCTATAAGTAATCCAGACGATACTTATTTTAAAGCCCTAAATAGGCTTTAGAAATACGTAAATAACAGCCTTAATAAATGCCTAGTATATAAAGCACAATCGGATCCCCTATTATTAGGCTATAGCRATGCCGATTAGGGGGGTGACTATATAACTAGAAAATTAACTACGGGCTATATATTTTACTTAGGCTAAAACGCGCCGATTAGCTAGCGTAGTGCCTTATAAAAGAGTGTAGCTTTGTCTAGCTGCGAAGCCGAATATATAGCCCTAAAAGAAGCTCTAAAGGAGTCTAAGTTTCTAAAGGATCTATATAGTACCTTAGGGATTAATACGGGTAACACTATTCTAACGGATAGTAAATCGGCGATAGAACTAGCTAAAAACCCAGAGCATTACTCGCGTACTAAGCATATCGATATACAATATTACTACGTAAGAGAATGCATTTAAAACGGCCTAGCTAGGCTRGAGTGGATCCCTACTAAAGAACAAGTAGCGGATATCCTAACTAAAGCTCTAGATAATACTAGCCTTAATAGACTAGCCGATCTACTAGTTAGTAACTACTAGATATGTCTAAATAGCCTAAGTATGTATTTTTAAGACAGCTTATAAGGCGATTTCCTATTTCGGAACTCTCTAGACATCTATCTAATATAGTATAACTAACTAGGTAATCTAATCCTAGTACTCTAAACGAGCGTAAAAGGCGATTAGACAATAAGCTAGCTAATGCACTAGCTAGTCTAGCCTCTTATAGTACTCTATTCTATATAAACCTTATATAAAAGGTCGTAGAAAAGAGACCTATATTAATAGCTAAGACATACGTCTAAACTAGCTAGAATAAAGCTTAAGGGGGTGTGTTAGAATAATTAATCTTCATTCTAGCTAAATATTAATTAAGGACTACCTATGCTAGCCCTAGCCTAATATTCGGCTAACCTTCTCTTTTAGGAAGGCGTTGGGCGTTAGGCGTTAGGCGTTAGGCGTTAGCTCTAGCCCGATTAGGAAGTCTCTAGACAGACCCTAAAAAAGCTTAAGTAAATGTTCTAGAAAGAACGAGTCGATTAATCACGCAATTAATTGCGCAGTTAATTGCGCAATTAATAACGTAATCGATTACGCAATTAATGCGATTAAATGCATTGCTAGAACATTCTAAAGACTACGCTCTAGCTAATTAATGCATTAATTAGAAATTAAGGCTACACATAGGCTATTCTAGCTAATAATCTAGAAAGTATAAATATAGCCTAATCCGGCTATCTCTAGACAGGTCAAGCAATATAACGATTAATTATCTATTTAATACATTTTACACATTCTAATTAATCCCTTAATTAATTCACATCGATTACACGCCCTAATCGACGACTCGAGTTATTCCCGAGATATTACCTATATATCTCCGAAATCCTTCCGCTAATATTTAATTTAACCCTAAATTAAATTGACAGTCCTAAGCGACGGGATATAGCTGCCGTAGCTCGCCCCTGCTCTTTTAATAATTCTAAGCCTAGCCGTATAGTCTTAAACCGAATAGATGTCCGCTATCTAATAGGAGGTAATATATCGACTACTACTATTCTTCTTCGTGCCGTTACATAGATGTGCTAGGCTTCGATTAATCTTTATCTTATAATGCAGACGAAAGCGAAGTAAGCTATTGTTAAACGTAGCCTACCTCTCTGCTATGCCTAAGCTCTATACTTCTTCCTCGATAGATTCTAACGATTCCCTAGGAGAAGCTATGCTAAAATATTCTACGTTAGTTTGTCTGCTCGGTCCTAAGCTACGAAACGGCTTTCGATACTAATACTATTTACTGCTAGTAGTCTAGATTAGAACTACGGGACGAATTTAAAATAATAAGAAGAAGGCAGTTATATCGTAACGGCTAGTTTGCTATAGCTGCACGCTTATTACGTGTATTACTGTCGTTTCCCGGCCTACTAATATATCTTAGTATCTATCCTTATTTATACTACTAACGAGCGCCTAGGCAAAGCCGTACTAAAATTATCGACGCTAGTCTATCTGCTTATTTCTAGGCTATAATATAGGCATTCTAACTTAACRTTAAACGATAAAGAGAATTTTAACTATAGATAGAGCGTCTAGGCGAAGCTATACTAAAAATTTCTACGGTATCTCGTCTGCTTAGCTCTAAGGGACGGAATAAAGATGCTAGAAGCTCGCCCGTCCTTTTTAATAATATGTGCTCTTTAGCGGACTATAATCCGCCGCCTTTACTCGATATATATCGATAATAGATTTTATACAGATTTCTTTCTGTTAAATAAACTCTAGAAATTAATCTTCGATTAAATAAATGTATGCGAGCACGAAGCTAGCCCTTAGTCTCGAAACACGCAGTTAGTCTCTCTATAGACGACCGCCTAAGCTCTAAGCCTTTTTTACGACCTCCTATTAACGTTTCCTTAGGCGAAGCCATATTAAAATTATCTATATAAGGCTATAAAGCAGGTATGTAGTGCTATATACGTTCGCATCTTTAAACTCTAGACGCGCAATTTAGAAGAAAGAAATTATAGCGCCCTCGAGAATTGTCTTCGTTACGATTAACATCCTACGTTAATATGCAGGGTACTATAGGAACCGATAATGTCGAACCGACTTTAGATCTCGTCCGTTTACTTAAGTGTATACCTAGCTATTTACTATTGCTATGTTGCATACCCTCCTTTATACTGCTAACGAGCATCCGGGCGAAGCTATGCCGGTTTTATTTATACTCTCCTACCGCGCGTGCTTTTTATTAACGTACCTTGCTATCTACCGCTATTAAATCTTGAAATTTGTTGTCTATTTATCGAATTTCTATCTTTGAACTGCGAGTAGCTTACGCTAGAAATGAATTAATGCAAACACAATATTTTACACTACGTTGCAAGTATGACTTTTTACATTGTAAGCTTACCGGGTCCTTTCAAAATCACAACATAATTTTGAACAGCGAATAGCTCACGTTCGGGCAGAGCAAATGCAATCCCCGTATTTCAGACGACACTTCAGGCATGTTTCTCTATTCCATTAGCTCATCGGCCCCTCTTGAAGTCATCAGACGATTCGTCGAATTTTTGATTTTCGACGGCGAATAGCTTACGCCAGGAACAGCCCAATACAATCACCGTATTTCAGACGACACTTCAGGCGTAGCTCTTCGATCTGTAAGCTTCTCAAGTCTTTTCAAGATCATGACATGTCGAGTTTTCAATCTGTCGCGAAATTTTGACTTTCAACCATAATTCGCTTAGGCTAGAGAAGACCAAATCCTGCCCAAGAATTTCAGACAACATTTTGAGTTTGCCTCTTCATTCTGAAAACTTATCGGAACCTTCTAACGTTGTCAATCTTCCAGTTTCTCGAATTTTCGATTTTCAACCGTCCATAGCTCACGCTATGAACAAGTGGATGCAATTCGAATGATTGATACCAGATTTCAGGCATGAATCTTCATCCTACAAGCTTCTTAGGCCAATATAAGATTCGAATTTTGAAATTTTAAGAGCTGATTGAGGCTGCCTTGAGCTTCCTGGGACGATCTCTCCAAGTTTCCTGGGTTCGATTACATGCATCTTCAACGTGCCAGCCTAATGCACCGTTTTGAGTAGGTCAAAAATGATCAATCCTCGAAATTTCGAATTTGAAATGCCAATTGTAGCGCCTGCATTGAATGTAACAACTCATCAACCTGCCAGCCAATGTTTCACCGTAAGAAGCATGTCTGGCCAACGCATTGGAGCTATCTGACTAGAAGAATGTTGCACACATAGCATATCGCCGAATTTTCACATTTCAAAGCAGGATTGTAAGCGTTCCGTACAGTTTTGGCAAGCCGCTGTTATGCTCCGTGATGAACAACGTACAATGCAGCATATGTGGGCTTGAGAGCAATTAATCCAATTGTTTCGAAATGTATGTGCTCGACAATGCGGCAATGCAGGGGATTTCCCCAATTTTTAGTCCAAAGCGGACACCTCTAGACTGATTCCGGGGATTCRTCCAATTAATTATTCTCGAGATTYTGAACTTCGAAACTACTTTCTAGCCGATTTCATGGCGCTGCTGTCTTGCGAATGCAGCGTATATGTGTATAGCTTTGCATCTCTCATTGGTAATTTCCTTGAGTCGATTGGGCTTCGTTCAGAAATCAAAAGCTCGAGTTTTCGAAATTGAAACCCAGTTTGCACACCAGCCCCAGCTCCTGCGACAAACCGCTCGAGGTAGCCAATATCTTCAGTAGCCCTCTATAACCTGCCCATGTCTCTGGGCAAATACAGTTCTTTCGAAGTTTTCAGCACTCATTTATCGCGTTTTGGAACTTTGGGAGAGAATTCTGATACCAGCGACGCACTAAACGTCTCATAGTTCCTTTTACCATCTTCATGCGTTACCAGAAGTGTTGTGTAGCTCTGAATTGCACTGCAAGCAACTGGGGGAGCCCTGAGCTAAGCCCGACCTGGCAGGCTCTAGACTCTTTTGACCCCTCTTCGCACCTTCCTCCGTCCGTTTCAGGCAGAGCCTCTAGAGAAGGGCCGATCGCTCCTGCCTCCCTGACTCCTCTAGACTTGTCCAGGAACAATTCTAGCTCCCTCCTTCCGTCTTGTGCCATTCAACAAGGAAGGAGCACTCGCAACGTCCAAATTAAATCCTGAGAACCGGGTGAACGCAAGAGTTCGCATCGCTTACACCTGTGGATTTTTTCAAGAGCGATTGATCAAGAATTGGGGGAACAAATATAGTCTGAAGTTCAAAACCTCGCCGATGAAGTTTTCAGTGTATTGGATGTAGAACTATACGGTGAACGAGCATGTGTTCAAAGGACAAAGTTTTGCAATAAAGCTTGCCGGAACTACAGACGATTGAAGATTAGAAATTTAATCTTTCAAGTCGCCCAAAAACTTTAAAAAGCACACAGAATGTAGAGCCCTACGTGAGTCATCATGTGCTTTGTTTACAACGACCTCCTGTGCGTTATCGTGACGAGAATTGTTGGCGAACATCAAAAAAGAAGCAATCAGCAGCCCCTACAGCAATCATTGCTCTCCCGCCCGGAGAGTAAGGTAGCATGTAGTTTAGAACCTAGAGATTCTTCACATTTCTTCAATAGAGGATAGCATCAATTTCCGTGGGGGCAAATGCACTTAACCATCAAGAACGAGGCGAAGATTTTGAACATGCCTCAAACTCTCCATAATTTGGCCTGCTGGAGGCTGACTACTTCAAACACGTTGTACTTCAATTTCAACCACGCAGGTGTACGTACTGAATTATTAGCAGCCTTCAAAGTTCAAAAATGAGCCGATGCTAACTCAAGAAAATCGATTTTTTCATTCATCCCCCGTTCAACCCGCGGGCTACAGACAGCATAGTTTGTACGTTCAGTTGCACGCCAGCTCAAACCAAAGGGTTGACTTCCAGAATCAAAGGAGATATACGCCTAAAAAATTCAAAAATCAGCCGATGCTGTAAAAAGAACTTCACCAGATGCCGATGCAGAGGACAGGAAACATGGTCTTCGTTGTAAATCATGTTGTGCCTTTGGCTCAATCCTTCCCCTCCATCATTTAATAAGTTATATRGTTTCCAATTTCGAAAATGAGGCGATCATAGCTTTGAATTAAAAAGTTTATCTCCTAGACACTCTTCTATAAGAAGAAGGCGTTCAATCCCAATTCCAATCGTATCGAGCCTCTGCGATTGACGGTTTTATTAACAGTAACATACTTTATTCGTCGCCAAAGTTCGAAAATTCGGCATCTCGCGAGAACTTTGCATTGAAAAATACCTATTCTGATGCTCTTCTAGGGTAAGAAGAAGTTCATGCCCACTTTCAAACGTATCGAGCCTTTTCTATTCATGTTTCCATCATCATTTGCATACTTTATTCGTCGCCAAATTTTGAAAATTCGGCGTCGAGAATTTTGCATTAAAGATGTTCTACCCCGATGCTCTTCTAGAGTAAGAGGGAGTTCATTCCCGCTTTCATACGTATCGAGGCTTTTCTATTAATATTTCTATCATCATTTGCATGCTCTATTCGTCGTCAAAGTTTGAAAATCAGGCGATCAGAACTTTCCGTTAAGAAATGTTCCATCCGGCTTCCCTCCTAGAGAAAGAGGGTGTTTATTCTCACTTTCAAACGTAACCAGGTTGCTCTATCAACGCTTTCATCATCAGTTGCATGCGGTATTCGTCGTCAAAGTTTGAAAATGAGGCGATGAGAACTTTCCGTTAAGAAATATTCCATCGGGATACTCTTCTACAGATAGAGGGTGTTTATTCCCACTTTCAAACGTATCGAGGGTTTTCCGTTAACGCATCTATCAATAGTTGCATGCGGTATTCGTCGTGGAAGTTTGAAAATTCGGCGTTGAGAACTTTGGCTACTTGATCTTAGACTCAGTTTTGAAGAGAAGTGCAGAAAACAGCATATCCAGCTTTGATGTGACTATCGCTACGTTCTGGGTCTTTGATACAGCGACATGGGACGATTGAAAGATTGACATTGAACATATTTGCTACGAGTGGTGACTAGCGACGACGAGCCTGCCTAGAAGGCGTCGAGGATCTTGAGTACATCAAGAGATACACGCCCGTCAGGGATAGATTCACGGCCGTCAAAGATCTTGGGGACGTTAAGCGCTATCTACAGCTGTCAAGTATCTTGGCGACGTCAACAGAGAGAGATATATACGGCCGTCAAGTATCTGGGAGACCTCAAGAAGATACGCGCCGTCGAGGACCTRGGTGATGTCAAAGATAGCTTTCAAGCACCTGGGCGATGTCACAGAGGCACACGGCCGCAAAGGTCGAGCAGCGTCGACATTGGCATCAGCAAGCCAGTATGTACACATTTTGGACCGTCGGTGACGTTGAAGCACCAACGATGACCATGGGATGARGAGATCCTGCAGGAAGTATGATTATTGGCGATGGCTTCGACAGTAGACCGGGATGGCCTGCAGAGGCTTGACAAGTAAGCATCGATGGCTCGAGAGCTGTGTGCCATCCACTTCTAGTTGGTGGCAATTTAGTTGAGCTTTATGATTGAATCGGAGCCGATGAGGTTTTGAGGTTAAGGTGTTGAAGAACTGGTGGCGATGAGATGTTGAGGGGTGAAGGGACTTGCAGAGACGACGAGATGTCAACGGGTCGAAGAACCAGTGGTGGCGGGGCGACGAGGTGTTAAGGGCTCGAAGGCCCAGTAGTGGCGAGGAGGCGTCAAAGTGTTGAAGTGCAGTAGGCTAGCACTGGTTGCGATAAGGTGATGAGGGGTTGAAGGACTGGTGGCGATGAGGTGTTGATGTGTGGATGGCTCGAAGTGCTAGTGGCGGCGATGAGATGTTAACGGGTGAAGGAAACAGTGCTGGCGATGAGATGTTGAGGGGTTGAAGCAGTGAAGACGATGAGATATTGAAAGCGAATGGCGTTAGAGTGTTGGAGGCAACGAGGGTACCCAATGCACACTACGGGGCTTGTAGCAAAAATGCAACAACATCCATCTCACCAGAAAGGCTCGGAGAAAGATTCAGAGGAAGGAAATCAAGGTGTAAGATCGCGCTAGAGAGGTCAAAGTTGATGGGTTCGATTTGGCGAGTAGGATCAGAGAACGAGAAGCACCTAGCATGTCAATGGTCTCTTGTACTGTGCACGATGAATCGATTCTCTGGACCCGAGGATGAGGCAGAAGCTGGCGCTCTGCGGTCGCGATGATCCGCTGGCCAGATATCCCGGTACGGTGTCATTGACAGCACAAAGCCGTCAGCAAGATCCACTCAAAGTGACCAGATGCATCGCCGGTCAGGTGCCATTATTGGGGTCTTTCCAATGCGAGATGGCAACAGTCACCTCGATTGAGGCCTCAATCGCTGTCGGACGGACTTGACGTCGACCGATCCGTTGCACCCYCAAAGCTGTCACCTTRGATCTCGCAAAATCAGTCCAGAAAAGGAGACGACGAGATGGAGATAGAGGTGAAGCTCATGGAACGAGGTTGATGGATCGATAGGGCGTGCCACCAGTGGATCGATGATGAAGGGAGGTTGTGCCGCACGAGGGTTAGTGTTGGGGATGAGGCTGTAGAGACAAGGAGGAGTTGAAGAACGACCAAACTCAGAACCGTACACGAGAGATCCGACCACTATGCTAGACTTATTCGCAGAACTTGCAGACCTGCCTACTAGCCTCACGTACACTTGCGACTTCGGACATAATTTTTTGGATCTCTCTGAAAATTCATTAACGTCAAAAATGAGAGTTCTGTCAGAGTGCCGCACGGTTTGTAGATATGATCGTCGAAAGTTCTTGAAATTGAGGCAAGCTAGATGTTCTCCAGCTTGATGCCATGCTCATAAGATGGAGCAACCACCTCATCAACGGCCACCCCACCGGAACCCTTCCCATCGACCTGTGCCTCGTTCTCCGCCGGTTCCTCCAACTCCCCCAACACTCCCTTCTTATCCTCCTCATCCTCCTCCTTCTGCTCCTCTTGCTCCTCCTCCTCCTTCTTCTGCCCCCGGTCTGCCACTGTCTCCGCCTCCTCCCCCAACACTTCATCCTTGACCACCATTTCCGTCCCAGGCATGCCCAAGGGCACAGGGAACGCTGCAGTGGTCTCCGAGGCTTGCATCTGCGCAACCCCAGCTCCCTTCTGCGAAAGCTCCTGCTGTCCCCCGTGACGTCCGACAATGATCTCGGTCGGCGCTGTGTCCACTGACTTTTCAGCCGGTGTATCACCCGTGCCGGCATCTGCTGGTCGCGGTGGTCCCCGAGGCTTGCGTCTCCGCAACCCCAGCTCCCTCCTCGCCTCGCGCCTCTTCGCGTTCTTCTTCGCCCTCTTCGCATTCTGGGCTTCAGTTCGAGGGGCTGGTCCAATACCCGAAGCTTCCGCCGCCACGCCTCCCTGTGGAGATGCATGCGCGGTGGTCTGCTCTGGGTGCGACTGCCAACTTGGTGCAGGCGTCTGGGGTCCGCCGCGTGGACCACCTTGCGGCATCGATCCTCGCAGCAAATTCCCAGAGCCATTGCCACCACCTCTTCCTCCCCAAGCAACTTCTTGAGCCTGCGGCATAGGCTTCTCGGCACCAGAACCTCGCGCGTTCACAGCGGCAAATTTCTTCGCCGGAGGACCTTCGCGTGGTGCCGGGCCAGCCCTAGCGCCGGAATCTTCCACCCCTTCCATCATCTCGCTCATCTGAGCTTGGGTGCAGGCAGGCGTAATGCCGAGCTTATGCAGCTCGGCAACCAACGCCCTTCCCACTTCCTTCGCCTTGGCCAGAGCCACCTTCACCTCCTTCTCCTCCTTCGCTATGGCCGCCAACCGCGCCAATCCCCCACCTCCACCTCCAGCTCCACTTGCACCTCCGCCTCCGCCTCCACCTTCCCTGTCATCACGCACTCGTTTTCCCTGTGCGTTTGGAATCCTATGGATATAGTCAGCTATGTGGAAGCAAGGCGCGAGCGCGGGGATCGGGAACTCACATCGGGGTTGTTGGTGTTGGTGGAAGACAGACGGCGCGGGGTTTGGATTTGATTTCTTTCGTGTTCTGCCAAGACTTTGGAGCTAGCGGAGTCATCAATCAAAGATTGGAAAGATACGCGACGAGACTGACCTCATTCCTGCTACGGGTGAGATCAACATCGAGTCGCGTGCGCCAAAGGCCAGGCAGACCGCAACGAGCAGGAACTTCCGTAGGCTTTTACGTGACACAAGGTAGCCGACCCGAGTCTCATCCGCCGTCAATCCAAGCACGGGAGATACTAATGCAGGTACACCGCACATAGTACGACCAAAGAGATGATGATCGGAGTGATTGCCACGGTCTCCGGCTCTCTCAAGAATCAAACCAGACGGTATGAAGTAGTCGTCTCTCTGCGTGGCAACAATGAGCCAATGCAGTCTCTGCTTGTATGGGAGACTTTTGCTTTTTTGAAGACTGGGATCGCAGCCGCCACAATCAAGCATATCAATCTGACATCTTCTGGCTCAATGAGCAAGTCGAAAGCATCCATCTTGCAGATCCCTGGAGAAGCTGGCGATTCTCACTCACTTTTATGGCTATTATATCAAGCCTTGAGCATGCGACCTGTCTGATCTTGGGCGACACCTATAACCGTGTCCACATACCGGSAATCCCCGGACTAGCCACCAGTATCCTTCCAGATATACCAATGGCAGGTGGTGGTCGGTCGGACGCATTCAACCTCAAGGCATGTTCCCTATCGAGCTTACAGGGTGCCCACATCCTGGGGATGAACGTCTTGTCCCGATGGATAATCCTCAGATCGACAGTTCGTCAAATGGRGCTTGCCATGGAACCCGACTTTGAAGCCAACTCCATCTTCCACGTCTGCTCTTTCCCGATATCGAACCCGTGCGTCCCATCCTCTGCACGCCGATACACCGTGTACAATCCTTAATCACCGCAGAAGGGATACAAAGTATTGCCTCCTCTACCCAGTCATGGTGACTGTCGATAGGTCGTACGGAGAGCCAGGATGCGCTGCAAGATTCAGAAGTGCAGCAAGATTCGGAGTTGCAGCAAGATTCGGAAGTGCTGCAAGCTTTGGAAGTGCTGCAAGGTTTGGAATTGCAGCAGGATTCGGACTGTAGCTCAGGCATACGGATTTGCGACTTCAAAATGACAGAGTACATCAATTGAGTGGTTGTTGCATAGGTGGTGAAAGGTGTGAGGTGAGATTTGCGTTTTACCCCGGGCATATAGTTCAATCTTGGCTGCGGAATTCCAAGCATCCCCGGAGCTCCACTTGGACTTCACCCAAAGGCATCTCACACGTTGAACTTCGCGATCCCGAACCATGAGCAATCTGACGCCAGCCTGGACGCAGGATCATGTCAGCGAGTGGCAATGAATGCCCATGTAAAGTAATCATTCCCCGAAGCAGCGTCTCGACCCTTCCGCTCGACGAAAGCCATGATAACGCAGGACAATACGGTGAACGCCTTTGTACAGTCCTTGGCTCTGAAAAAGATGGATAGGGCGAAATGGTCATAGACCCGTAAAGAAAGAGTCTGGCGTAGATTTGATATCCGATTTCAGCGCTTGGAACACGATGGCAGCCGGGAAATGCTGGATCACTCATCGGAGGAGTCCTGTACAGACGGTGTTCGATGCTGCTCGGCACCCTGTAAGGTCAGTGGAAAAGTCCCTCGAGGTTGAATGAGTCCGATCGAGCATCACTTGCGTTTAGTACATCTGGGATACTGGTCACTGGTTCGAGGATTCCCACAATGGTTCCAAGGCCTCGCTCTCTGCAGGCTCGACGATTCTAGGCCTGCCAGAATTCTTGCCATTAGCAGAGTGGCCCGTTGACCAATCGAGAAAGCAGTTCAGGGCTCTACTCTTGTGGATGATTTCTTATATCGACAGCTCTTCCCATTTGGCTCCGATGGCAGAGCTGTCGATATAAGAGAATCATCGAAAAAATCGCGCCCTTAACTGCCCTCTCCGTTAAATGACGAGGCGCTCTGCTAGCGATAAAGGTTCTGGCAGCTCTAGAATCGTCGTTTCTGCGGAGAGCAAGGCCTAAAGATGTCATGAAGACGACTGGAAGTGTCTTGTCTCGATGAAAGATCCTCATAGGAAGGCCGTCTGGGCACATCAATGTAAGTACATTCTTCCTTATGCTAGGAATATAATGTAGCGAATGCAAATCTCAGTAAAAGGATTTGTCGGCAACGGAGTCCTGCGTAGGTCACCATGGAATAGACTTGTAGGCACAAGGCATACTGACTGCAAAAGATGGATTGCTAGTAGCAACAGATCTAGAAGTCCTTGAGTCGTCGAGTCTATAGAGAGCGAGACGCCTCTGACTCAATAGCAATGATCGTTGTTGGCGACGACACTGCAACAAAGGCGTTGTCGCTTCTCAAAATCGATGWAAACGTTCTCAACGAAGCTGTGCGCGCAAGACACTCATCCTCAGCCACGCCTTCGGCCTTCTCCTTCAAGCGTAGATTACACAGCTCTCTCCATCATTGAAACTAACCATGCGAGCTGTCGGGACGTCCCCCCTAACAGATACCGGCGAAGCGGAGAGTGAATGTTTATGGACGGCTCACTCCACCACTGGAAGTGTGCATGTATCATTCTACCATCTCCTAACCTTTCACATCCTCGGCAGTGTCTGCAGACCTCTCCTTCACATCCTCAGCCACCCCTTCGGCCTTCTCCTTTTAGCGCAGATTACGCAGCTCTCCCCATTGTTGAAGCTGACCATGGTGGCTGTCGGGTCGTTCTACCTACCAGACACCGGCTAGGCGCAGAGCGAGCGTTCCTTAGACAGCTCACTCTACTACTAACACTAAGCGTGCCTGTCGGCAGATTCTCCTTAGCTTTCACATCCTTAGCAGTGTCTGCAGACTTCTCTTTCAACATCCTCAGCCACCCCTTCGGCCTTCTCTTTCAAGCGCAGACTACACAGCTCTCCCCACCAATGAAGCCGATCATGGTGTTTGCTGGGTCGCTCTGCCTACCAGACACCGGCTAAGCGGAGAGCGAATGTTCCTAGACAGCTCCCCGCGCCACTAGAAATGAGCGTGCCTGTCGACAGGTTCTCCTACCTACTAGATAGAAACTGAGCTAAGAGCGATCATTGTCATGGTATCTCTCTCCATCGATAAAGTCGACCAAACTGGTTGAGATGTTATCACTTTCATCAAATACAAGCCGAGCTTATGTTGGAGATTGCAAAGGCGGCGCTTTTGCACACTAACCCCAATCTTTCTCGCGGGAAGGCATGAGAAGGAGGCAGACACGTACTTGATACCTCAGCTTTGGGATCCCAACATTAACATTCCCTGTGCAGGCTGCGAGTATGAGGACATTGATTTTTCATTGCTTCATGCAGAGCCTTCTCGGAAAACACAACCTCACCCTTGAAGCAGGAGAATTCTTTCGATATCTCAGAACAGCAGTATAGATTCACATTACACCTTTCCAACATACACAGTATCGATCTGCGCCGCTTCCGGCTCTTTCTCAACCCTTGAATGAGCGATAGAAGCCGCTCGATATGCATCTGACTGTCCATCTTCTCCATCAAACACAACAGCAATCTCTTCCAGAGTACGTCCTTTTGTCTAAGCATAGTCGCCAGTGATGGTCATGCCACGGAGAAGGATCATCAAACCTACCTCTGGGAACAAGAAGTAAATCGTCGGAATCATGGCCGCCAGTGTTCCGATATATACGAAGTAGAATCTCCACTCAATCGCATCGAGCGCAATCGGATTGACATATTGATTGAAGAATCCAGCTCCAAAGACTGTGGTAAGATTCACCGACAGACCCTTTGCACGGAGACTGAATGGGAGAATCTCCACAGGGTATGCAATCGATAGTGGGGTAAATGCGATGTCATAAAACCCGAAGAAGATGAACAAGAACGCAATCGTTGCGCTACCCGCTGCTTGAATTCCGTGCTCGGCAAAGGTGGCGCTGAGTGCGGTGACGACGACAAACGAGAACAGCATGCCAGTGGCGGAGATGAGCCAGAGAGGTCGTCGACCATATCTTTCTGCTGCGAGTGCGCCAAGAAATGAGAGGCCAGCGTTCCAAATCTGCAGGGCAAGGTTGATGCCAGCCTGAGTCACCTCGCTGGTGATACCGACGCTTCTGAGGATTGGAGCGAGGTAATCTGTGAAGTAAGCAGGGTATCTGAGAAGGCATGTGATCAACACTTACAAGAAACGATGCCATTACCCGCCCATTGAATCATGAATCCAACCAATATGCAAATGAGCAGGCGATGACGATTACCTCTCGTGGCGAAGAACGCAGCCCAGCCTGTCGTCTTGGAAACCGCTTTCTCAAGTTCAATGGCTTGGCAAATCTCATGGTACTCATACTGTACCAGCTCGTCATCAACTTGTCCGTTCGCATGGTACTTTGCAAGAATATTCAAGGCTTCGTCATGGCGGTTCTTGGAAACCAGCCAGCGTGGGGATTCTGGCACGATGATGAGACCGAGTAGTTGAATTGCCGGGAAGAGTCCTTGCAGCAAGCATGGAACCCTCCAGCTCCAGCTATTTCCAATGAACAGCGTTCCGAGCGTCACGGCAGCTGACACGATCGCTCCCCAATACCAAGTCGCCTGGAAGAGATTGGTGACGTTGCCACGATGCYTCGGATGAGCAATTTCCGTCGTCAAAGGAGGAGCGGCGGTTTGTGAGAATCCAAGCCCGATTCCAAGCATGATTCTCGTGCCGAGGAAAGCATAGACACCAGATGTCGCGCATTGAATGACAGAAGCAGCGAGCATAAGGAACGACCCGATGCCCACGCAGAATCGCCGGCCCATGTAATCGCTGACATAGGATGCTGGCACGAAGGAAGGCAGTCCACCAAGACTTATGCCTGCAATGGTGAGACCGAGAAGGCTCGAGCTGATGTCGCCTAGGTTGGAATTGAAGTAGGGAATTGCAAGTAGACCGTTGATGAGGGAGCCATCGTAACCATTCGCCGCTGCAGACGCGAACATGGTAAGAATGGCAAAGTTGAGACTGCGAAGACCTGGATCGCGGGTCCATCGTGGGTTGATGTTGTTTTGTAGGGTCTTGTAGACCTCATTGCCACTGGAGGCAACGACTCCCGCTGGGCCACCCATGGTGTCGGCAGATGTGTGTTTTATGGCGACGGGAGATGTGGAGGTCAATAGTTGCCTTCAGACGATTCAATTATGGGAGCGCTGGAAATGATGGGTGTGAGTTGGGAGGGTTGTCAGAGCACTTATGTATGTTGTTCCACCTCCCATGACATGTCCATCACGGCCTTCACCAAACCCGCCTGGTTTAGTCGGTTGTTCGATTGCGTTCTAGTCCAACGCCATCTCCGCAATGCTCCATGGTGGCCATGTGGTCTGGGGAAGATGAAGAACATGCATCGGGTGGTGAGAGAGGTTTGCTCTCCACGTGCTGATGTCGGCATTTGTTTGAGTTTACGCCACTCCAGCTCGGCTCGTCGCCTCCAGCCAATCAGCTCGCCGGAACAGAGTCTTCGCGAAAGTCGTCGCGAGAGTCTTTGCGAGATTGTCGACGAGATTCTCTGCGAGAACTACCACGAAACCGGGATCCGATCAGATGGCGCCCCTCCACGCCTTCAAGACTATCGTCCCGCCGAGAGTCTCCGCGAGATTGCTCGCGAGCATGGGGCCTCTCATGCACCGGCGGGGACCATTCTGTGATTGAAGATGGAGCTCCTGCTCAAAACAATAAGACGCAGCCATTTCGCACGAGGTCTTTTCTTCTCACATTTCACCTTCTAATCCCCCTACTACATGATACAACACACTACCAGCATGAACGAACTTCGACCTTCCTCGTCAGTAAACAAGGTACAGCGAGCGTGGTGGAAAGAGTGTACGGTATACCAAATCTACCCATCTTCCTTCAAAGACTCCAATGGTGATGGGATTGGAGATGTTCCAGGCGTCGTCGAGAAGCTCGACTACATCAAAGCTCTCGGCGTGGATATCGTCTGGATATGTCCAATCTACAAAAGTCCACAAGTCGACATGGGATACGACATTGCTGATTATCGAGCGATTGATGAGAGATATGGCACAATGGAAGATGTTGACCGTCTGATTGATGGCCTTCACCAGAGGGGTTTGAAATTCCTCATGGATCTTGTCGTCAATCATACCTCAGACCAACATGCGTGGTTTCAACAATCACGGTCTTCCAGATCCAACCCATACCGCGACTGGTACATATGGCGTAAGCCGCGCTTTCACGAATACCAGAATAGATACCCGCCAAACAATTGGTCTGCATACTTTGGAGGGAGTGCATGGACCTATGACGAGGGCACCGAAGAGTACTATCTTCACCTCTTTGCTCCTGAGCAGCCCGACCTGAATTGGGAATGTGATGAGATGCGTGAAGAGGTCTACAACACTATGCGATTTTGGCTCGATAAAGGGGTTGATGGCTTCAGAATGGATGTCATCAATCTCATCAGCAAAGATCCACTCCTACCAGACGCCACGGTGACAGATACGAGCAAGACTTTCCACCACGGCTGTGAGCACTATGCCAATGGTCCACGGTTGCACGAGTATCTGGGAGATATTGGCGCCATCATGAAAGAGTATGACGCCTTCTCTGTCGTAGAAATGCCTTGGATCACTGACCCGGATGWGATTCTACGATGCGTTGGAAGCGACCGTGGAGAGCTCAACATGATCTTCAACTTTGAGATTGTGGAGGGTATTGACCACGGTGCTGGAGGAAAGTTCTCTGCAAAAGACTGGCAAATGTCCGAGTTGAAGAGCATTGTCAACAAATGGCAGAACTTCATGTACGAGAACAACGGTTGGAATGCCCTGTTCCTAGAGAACCATGACCAAGCCAGGGCCATTTCCCGATGGGGATCCGACAGTCCTGCGTACCGACAGCAATCCGCGAAGATGTTTGCGACATTCCTGGGATTACAAAGTGGCACTGTCTTCCTCTTTCAAGGACAAGAACTGGGCATGTCCAACATCCCAACAGATTGGAGCATGGAGGAGTTCCGAGATCTTGAGACACTGAATCACTGGCAGGAGTTGAGCAACACGGACGCGAGTGAACAGCATTTCCTGGAGAAGACGAAACTCCAATATCATTTGAAATCTCGAGACAATGCTCGAACGCCCATGCAATGGTCAGCCGAGTCCAATGCAGGATTCACCACCGGTCAGCCTTGGTTCCGTGTCAACGACACCTACTCTGAATGTAACGCCAATGATCAAGTCGGAGTTCGCGGCAGCCCGTTCGAGTATTGGAGGGCAATACTCAAGCTCCGCAAGGCACTACCCGACGTCTTCGTTTATGGAGACTTCAACATGATTGACGCCGAGAACGACGACGTCTTTGCGTACATTCGGAGCTGTGGCACAGAGTCGGTTCTGGTAGTCTGCAACTTTCGGGAGCAGGATGTAGAATGGAAAGTACCCGGCAATGCGGTAGATCTGAGAGGAAGTCGTCTACTGGTGAGTACGTACGATGAGCTCTCTCTGGATCGGTCAACGCTTCGATTGAAGCCCTTTGAAGCCTTTGCTTGCACTAGCTCCGGCGAGAGAAGTCGACTGTAGATGTTGCCAAGAAGATAACCTGTTGAACTTGCTGGGTGTAGTAGAGCGTGTTTCGAGGGACGAAAGAATAGCATGACTTCCAATCGATAGCCACATTCACGTCAAACGTCCTTGGACAAGCATTCTCTGCCGAAGTATCTGGATTATGTAATAGAGACTGTCGTACCTACTACCAAGCCCGATTTCCATGGCGCTTCCTCTTCTCCAACCTCTTTGACCCGTCTTTTGACCAACGTGACATTTGCCACGACTCAGAATCTTTCGAATAGGCTCTGCTTGATCGAATGAGCAGGCCATCGCTCATGCCGACTAGACCATGCGTCGRGTTTGTGACGCCTGCTCCATTCGACGGGTCAAATGTGACGGAGAAGACCCGTGCTCACGATGCCTCAATTCTTCACTAGAATGTCACAGGCTTCGGCCGAGGCAGAAGATGGGACCTAAAAGCATTCGAAAGAAGACCTTCGATCGGCTTGTTGCCACAACGGAGACTCATCAATCCTATCAGGGCGATCAACTCGAGTCTGGACGTGTGAACCACCTGGCTACGAACTCCTTTCCAGCAGATCAGGACGCAGGTCACAGCTATGGCATTGGTCAGATCAGCACGGCCACACTTACCTTATATCTTGACATTTACAACCACAAAATGTTTCCTGTGTGGCCAATAGTCGACACCAATGCCCTCATCCTCAGACTGAACGACTTTCAGCCCGATTTTGAAGCTTACATGCTCGCGGCGAGCATATGTGCGGCCACGATACTGCAGCTTCAACTCGCAATGGATGGTGGTGAAACGCCAGTAGCTCAAGCCATGATTGACGAGATTGAACATCTTCGGTATACACGCAGATATCGACAATATCCTTCCCTAGACTCTCTCCGAACGAGCTTCTTCATGCATGTTGCTTACATCCACATTGGACAGCGAATGACCAGCACTCTACTACTGAAAGAGGCCATCTCCACGGCCCACTTGCTGAATCTGCATAATGCTTCTTTCTATGCCAATCTACCACGCGACGAAGAGCAGGTGAGCCTTAGGGTAATCTGGCTTCTGTTCATCACAGACAGGTGAGATCTCATCCTCGATTCCATTCCAACCCGGGGATCTTAACACATGACCCACAGAGCCCACGCCAGCCAATATGACATTCCCTCAACCGTATCCATCCCTGCCTCTCTCCCCAGCCTAGCCTCCAACAATCAAGAGTTCTCTCTCGACGCTTTCACCCTCCTCTGCAGCATGTTCGCACACTTTTCCCAAGCATTCGACAACGCCAACCCAACCACCGTCAGTCTCACCGCTCTCGATACCGATCTCCGAGCTCTACCAATGCTCTCCCGACAACACAACACCATCCAGCGTGCCGATGCTCTCGTCACCAAACAATGGATGCGACTTTCTCTATGGAAACTCGCCGTCTCCMAAATGCAAATGTCTACCAGCCCTTCCGAATCTCTTGATAGCATCTTCTTTCCCATACAAGCGACGCGCGACCTTCTCTCCACCATATCACAACTCTCCATCGATGCACTCGAAGCACACGGTCCAGGCATGGAACTCAAATTGTTCGAGTTTGCAAACTCGCTGGCAGACGTCATCACATGTCTGCCCACCCACTCGGTCACATCAGTGCCAGAGTTTGGGCCGAAAGACAGTCTCGTGCATTTGGCTACACTTCTGGGCAGTTTCCGAGGAGGGAGTAACGCACTGATGCCAATCTTGCAGGCGAGACTAGGAGGTGTAGGGTTAGATGTTCCACGCATTCCCCGTGTGGTGGACGTGAGTGGCGAGTCAAATGAGAGCGATGGTACCAGGTCTTCGCACGAGCTGGAAGAAGTGGGGAGAGACCAAACGATCAGTCCTTTTCGACAGTCTTCACCTGCCGGGAGCTTTTGGCCGTTAGATTTCGGGGACAGTACTTTGCTGACACCCCCTAGTATGACCACCTATGTTGCCGAACCTGGGTGAGCTTTTGAAAATCGCACGGCGACATACCCAATCAAAGATGTCTCTAATATGTGCATTGATCATACTACCGTCTACAGCTCATCGTGGTCCTCCTCTCCCAGACCAACCTTCTCCTTCACATCTTCGGCAGTCTCTTTCACATCCTCAGCCACCCCTTTGGCTTTCTCCTTCACGTCACCAGCGACTCCTTCGGCCTTCTTTTTGGCGTCCTTTGCTTTGTCCGCAAGCATCTTCTTCACCGACTCTGGCATCTCCCCTTTTGCCTTCGCATCAGAAGGAGGCCCGCCTACAGGTCCACCAGCGGCCGCCCCGCCAGCACCAAACATGTTGCCCCCAATGTTGCCCGTCATAGCGTCAAGCTTGCCGCCGTTCATTGGCCGCTTCTTCATCGCCGCGGCGCATGGCTTTGGTGGAGCCGGACGACTATCATCCCTAATCACCTCACCGACCTGCTTGTACTTGGGGTTGTCCGAGAAGAATTTGACCCAGTGATCCAAAGTTTCCTTCGTCTTGGCCAGGGCTACCTCCTTGTCCTGCTTTCTCCTCTTCGCCTTCTCTTTATCGGTGACGGTTCCAAACCGCTCCATAGCCTTCTTGGCCATCTCGGTGACCATTCCCTCAGGCATACCACCAATATCTTCGAGGCCATCCTCGTATATCCCACGGCCGACATTCTCCAGCTGCTCGTCCAACCACTTCGGCTTGAACATGACCTCTACATCATCCATACGCCATGTGAACTGCTCCGGCTCATCCCAACATTCCGTCACCCACGCTCGGGTAGCATCCTGCCCGACAAAGTGGTTGTAGTGACCTCCCGGGCCGTAGAATGCAGGCGAGGCAGACACATCAAAGATGATCCCGTTGATGCCGAGATAGATGGGCTTCTCCGGATCAGTTCCGTCGTATGCCTTGAGCTCTTCCTCGGTCAATTTCAACACCACATCTGCCGTCGACTGCGCGGATGCTCCAAAGTACGGCTTCGAAGTTCCGATTTGTCTGTTCAAGGCTCGATCGATGATTGGATAATTCGTGTTGACCCAGTTCGCAAACGGACCATGTTCCCGATTGTCGATTTTGTAGTATACCAGTCCCCCGAGGGCTGCAAAGAATGCCGCGATCATGCCAATCATGACAAAGACATTTGGTTGCAGATCGGGTTCTTCATAAGGCTTGGATTTGGACTTTTCGTGTTCGTCTCGGAGTGGTGCTTGGGCCTGCTTGGGCGCTGGCTTGCGCTCGCGGAGTTCTGCCATGATTCGCAATCAGCACGATAGATCTAGGCGATGGTGGGGAGGGGAAGAAAAGGTGATGGAAGCGGAGAAGGAATTGTGTATATGAATCAAATGCGTCTGGCCAAACAGCTTCGACGGATTACTTGCAAGCTGTCGTCAATCTTTTGGCGTTTGTCGATCTGGAGGGGAGTTGACTGCCGAGGTCTTATCGCCGTGGAACTGGCTAGATCGGTGGTAGGAGTGATGATTGGGGCACTGTGTTTCTGCCGTGCTACAGCGTTGCAGAACAGCCATGGTCGACTCTGAGGAGGACCATCCATAGTAGTCATACCGATCAGCATCAATGTTTCAAGGCATCAGAGAGTGCTTGCATAGTGACCTCTGCTGGCATCACAGGATCCTTGCAAGGCCGGCTTTTGGACCGAAAGTTACGCCCTCTCGTTACCAGATATGCAGCAAGCGATCAAGTCCTGGCATTGCGAGGGCTGCAACCTCCAGACGTCAACAACATTTGCGATTGTAAGCTCATTGCACTGGTGGTAGAGATCATAGTAGATTCATCAAACAGCATGTTAAACCCACAAACATGGGTTTGCAGCGATGCTCGTGACACCCATTCATGCCCACTCAATGCTCAATGAGATGTCACTGATCGTTGTTGTATGATATTTCATGTTCCATCGTTTAATTGTTCGGCTGACGAGCATTCAGATCTTCACACGGTGTGAGTCTGGTCTCTTTCCGACCGCTTGAAGGGCATTCCTACTCTGCCGACTCAATCTGCTTCTTCACCTTGACGGCTTCCGTCTGAAGCTTCTTCGCCTGACCCTGGATCTCTGGCGCGTAGGGGTTGCTCGGTGGGTACGGCTTGTCCAGAACGTCGTTGTTGGTCAGGATGACCTTGTTGATGATCTTGCCCAACTCCTTCTTCTCCTTCCAGATGTCGAGCTTCTCGGTGATGGCCGCAATGAGCTTGTTACCTGCGATGACGATCTGCGGATGGTAAAAATGTGTTAGACTTGTCACTGCAAGGTGAGAATATCAATCGACTTACATCACCAGCAGCATTCTTCAGCTCCAGTTGAGCACCATCGTCATCGACGTCTGGGATATCGTTTGGAAGTTCCTTGGCCTCTTTGACGATGTCATCGTGCGCTTGCTTGATCTCCTGAGGACGTACGATACGTCAGCATTCTTCTCGTGCAGCTCGAAGCTAGCCTAGATAGTAGGAAAGAATCACACACCTTGAATGGCTCCTCCAAATCATCGCCCTCATTTGCGTTCTGGATGAGTTGCGTGATGGTGTATGTCTTCTCACCAAACGTCTTGAATGTCTGTTCCCACTGCTCTGCCATTTTTGCGATTGGACTTGTGATGATGAGTAAAAGGGTGGATATTGGATCTTAGAAGGGATATGAAGAAGATAACAAATGAGCTTTTAAAGTTGAGTGATCGAAGAAGCTGGATATAGCTCTTGTCATCGAAACGGTACGCAAGTCCAGACCGCAAATCCGGCCACCGTCGTCATGAGAGGGGTTGCGGGGCTTGAGACACGGGAATTTGGGCCAGACATTTGGTCCATAGTTGCCGCTAATGCAGGAGTGAGGTTGGAAGAGTGCCGATCCTCAATGCTGAGGTAAGGGATTTTGGTTATAAATCCGTATGACGGCTCACTCTCATCGCGTGCTCGTAAGTAGAAGACATACCTCAAGTTAACCACGATTTCAGATAGTATACCCCCATACGTTACATGATGGCCGTAACACTGCGAATGTGGACACCATAGAAGGCACGCACCCTGAGGTCAGGCTTCTCGATGAAGTCGTCGTGGATGAGACCAAACGCAAGACATGATGGACGATATCTGGAAATTGTTCGCGCCTCATCATCGCTGAACATCAGCTTTGACAATTTTCCGACACTAGCATGTCCCAAGGTGCGCTTGGTTCTCAGGCGGTTGCGGCATCTTCTTCTTCCAGCGTACTTTACGCGCCGTCCCTTGCAGGATCAAACCGTGGTGTATGACTCCAATGTCCCGACAACAATCATTTTCGGTTGATGTAACCTTCGCAGAAGGATGGAGACGCTCAAGATGCGTAGGATTCATTGCGGTGTGGCCAAGTCATCTTTCTTGACTCAGCCCGGCGCGATATCAGCCGGGTGACAACTTTAGCAAGGAAACCATCTACGCGGAGCAGCAAAGCCCAATCATCGCCAGCGTCTGGCCTTCGAAAGTGCCCCTGACTATACCTCTTCCTTCACTCCGTCCCGCTACAGGCGCATTCTATTCTTTGGACTCCGCCGGATGGGCATCTGAGGCTGCTTCCAAACGGGCTGATCGGGATCCAGACCAACAAGACAGTTCACAGTCTCACCACCCTCTCCATCATCGTTAATCARGGTATCAATGGGAGACCGCCATCTTCCCGTAAGCTTCACATACGAATCCAGGGCATCCACCAAGGTCCTTCCAGTCGCCAATGCCTGCGAGGCTCGGGAGTGAGAAAACGACGTGACTGTGCGATGACATTAGCTTGAAAAGACAAAACAAAACGCAACACACTTACGCAGTTTGTTAGCATCCTCACGATGACCACCATCCAACAGTGCCATGGCAGCCTTCTCGTATAGATCGACTTCAYTGCGCGAAAAGATTTCAAGGCCCTTCAGCACATTCTGCACGATTGGCAGATACATCTCGGGCTGTGAGCATGTATAATACAGTACTTGCTTGAAGACCCGTCCGGCMAAGTACGTAGCTTCCTGGAATTGGTAGTCGGGATTCAAGAATGAACTCGACGCTCCTGTCGTCAGGTATCGATGTTCACCAAACTCTGCTGGGATTGATTCCACGCCCATCCAGTAAGGGGTAAAAGGCGCCGTGACGGATCCCGTTGGAGCTATCCAGATTCGTAGAAGATCTGGGTCAGTCCCTTCGCGGAGACTCAGCACTTGTCCGTAACCTGCTTCATCATCTGAGATGCGATAATCTCGGACTCTTTCAATGAGCTTTTCCTCTGTTAGGGGAGCCATTTCCATGGTTGCATTCTCCAGTGCAGCCTGAGACATGTATTTGAAGCCGCCATCCCTAGCAGTGTAGTTACCTTGGAGGCCGTACACGTTGAAGATGTTAAAAGGCTTGGAGCCGTTCGGATCCCACCAACCCTGCTCCACGGCGAAAGAGACCAGATTTGGCGAGCCCATGAAGTCGGTGCTGTTCATCTCAAAGTCGGTGGGGAAGTCTTGGATATAGCCAGGATACAACACCCGCACCTCGTCCGATGCAAGTCGTTCTGCCGCCCAGAGACCCTGGCCTCCCGCGAACTCGATGACAACCCATCCCTCATTGTGGTCTGCAATAAGATGAGAGTTACCACCATAGTCAGCGTATCCATACTTGGCAATCATATCGCCGATTATCTCAACACCTTCACGAGCTGTGTTGGCTCGCTCCAGGACTACTCGAGCCAGGTCGCTATACTGCAGACCCCGCTGGAAAGGAGTCATATCATACAGCTCCGATCTCGAATCCGACCTAGAACATGTCGATGATTAGCAGGGATTGGACAAGTTCGAAGCGGCATCTCATACCATACGTCGCGAACCGCAATGCCTCTTTCAGACAAGCCTCCGTTCGTAAGAGGCGCTGGAAATCCTTCGTAATCAGAGTATTCCATGGATAGATATCGATAAGTATGATTGACTTGAGGGATCTGTATGAGTTCTCCGGGAAGGACAGCACTCTTTGTAACGCCGACAGTGATGGTCTCGTTGGGAGCATGATCCTTTGCAGGGAAAAGCTGTAGCCAGTGGCTACTGACCTCCTCGCCCGTTCCACCGATCATGACACTGCCGTCTGCCGTGAGATCTTTGCCCACATAAAATGCATAGCTAGCGAGAGCAGGGGATATCAGCAACGTTCCAGCAGCGATTAGTGTGCTCCCAGCGGGGAACATGGTGTCTGCTCGGTCGTTCCCAGCTATCTACAGTTGGAAGATGTGAACGAAGCAAAAGAGGAGCAAATCGTAARTTGGAAGTTCTGCCAACACGACACTAATGCCACATGCAGCCCTCGCTTGGCCGATGATACGGTGTACCTTGCCGGGCCGTTCTCGGGACAGGATTGCCAGTCGACCAGGTAGGTAGTGAAGAGATGGAGCTGATTGCCATGTCGACATATACATTTGAATGCACGAATACGGCTTGAACAGCGTCTTGAACCATTTTCGTGGGAGTGGCGGCCGCGATACCACATGAGATGTCGTCTACCAGCTTCTTCTGGACTTCGGCCCTTCACCACGCATGACGGTGTCTCTGAAAGTCTCGGATCTGGCGTGACGTTGGTTTGCTAACGAGTTCCAAACACTTTTACCCTCCCAAGCAACTAAGTTAGCAGAGTGAGAGTCGTGTGGAGGAGTTGGCGTGCAAGCCGAGTTTGATGTAGAGTTTATAGTATACAAGAGCATACGTCATCCCGACGCGTCGGTCCCCTTCATCGCGTCTCTCCCATCGCGTCCCCGACTTCAGATGAAGCATCACATCAGTGTACAATCATCCTCCCATCATTGATTGCATCCCATTGATACCAATGTCTCTCAAACGCAAAGCCGCTGACCTGGCCACGGATTCGGTGAAGAAGCCCAAAGCCAACGCGTCCATCACATCCTTCTTCTCTGCTCCCAAGTCCAGCCCGACGACTCCCGGTGCAAATGTCAGCAAACCCGCAGCAAGCTCTCCAACACAACAGCCCTCGCCCATAACCACCACCACCAAATTCGACAAGGAAGCATGGCTTGCGAAGCTGTCCGATGAAACAAAAGGTCTGCTCAAGTTGGAGATTGCAACCCTCCACGAGAGCTGGCTGGCCGTACTCCACTCGCAAATCACCAGTCCCGACTTCCTCAAACTCAAGCGCTTCCTCGCCAGCGAAGCTCAAGCGGGGAAACAAATTTTCCCGCCCTCCGAAGACGTCTACTCCTGGTCCCGTCACACGCCACTCGACACCGTCAAAGCCGTGATCCTCGGTCAGGATCCCTATCACAATGTCAACCAAGCACACGGCCTCTGCTTTTCCGTGCGCCCTCCCACCAAAGCGCCACCATCATTGAAGAACATGTACATAGCACTCAAGCGCGACTATCCAGAATTTACGCCTCCGCCGAATGGCGGTGGACTCTTGACTCCATGGGCTGACAACGGTGTGCTTCTGCTCAACACCYGCCTTACTGTCCGTGCCCATGATGCCAACTCTCATGCCAAACAAGGCTGGGAGGCATTCACGCAGAAAGTCATCGATACGGTGGCGGCGAAGAGAACCAAAGGAGTGGTTTTCCTTGCTTGGGGAGCGCCCGCGCAAAAGCGGTGCGCCGGGATTGATACCAAGAAGCATCTTGTGCTCAAAGCTGTACACCCCAGCCCGTTGAGTGCGCACCGAGGCTTTCTGGATTGTGGGCATTTCAAAAAGGCAAACGAGTGGTTGGTTGAGCGATACGGCGAGGACGGCGCCATCAAATGGGACAGTTTGGATGTCAAGCCGGAAGAAGCTGGAGTGTAGTTAAAGTAACATTGTGTTATGTAGGTATTTGGGGTTGGTTAGAGAGGCTCGGTCAGGATGTCTTAAGTAACATTGTGTTATGTAGGTATTTGGGGTTGGTTAGAGAGGCTCGGTCAGGATGTCTTACACATAGGTGCATAACACATGACATAGCTCAGCGCTGCCATCAAAGCGCATCTCACTGGATCATCACGACAGTAATGCACGCTCTTGCCTTGAAGAATTTCAATTCCGCTCCGTGATGTCTGTGCGACAAGTGGGCCCAAGGTACAGAAAGAAGTAAAGACGCCACCAACTCCAGGCTTCACCAGTGCTGTTTCCCCAATTCCTTATCAAGGCGGCCCCTCTCGATTTAACAAGTGGTCTTGTCTGACAGAGGCGACCTAACTTCAAATGAAAATGATTTCTTCATCCGCATCCGCATCCGCATCTGCATCTGCATCTGCACCCGCATCTGCACCTRCATCGACGTCCGGCTCAACCTTGATCCGGCCATTCTTCTTCTCAGCGGCCTTTTTCTTGCTCGAAGCAGGCTTGCTTCTCTTGGCAGGTGCGTCCACGTCCTCTTCAGCATCGTCCTCAGTAAGAGACTTGGGAGGTCTACCGCGCTTGGCGCCCGACTTTGGTGTCGAAGTGACCGCAGTGGCAGTCTTCTTAGACGGAGACGTCTTGCCATTTCTGTCAGCGACCTCAGCTCCCAGGGCACCTAGATTCGCCTGTTAGATAAAATTGTGGCAATCAATCCATGAGGGTGGTTGCGACCCACCGTATTCCTCCTTCAGCTTCTTCTTGGTGACGCGCATCAGCTCGCGTGCGGACGCGGCGCTGGCGAGGCCAGCAACCTCGCGGAACTTGTCATAGTCGATCTGGGATATGTCGTGAGCATGTGTTTGCCCGAGAAATCAAGGCAGGCTATGTCGTGTACCTTTGGCTCGGTGTCGAAGCATTGCCAGGCGAGAGCGAGATACTCCATTTGCTTGGTGGAGAGCGGCATGCTAGCGTCCGACTGAGAAGATTGTGGATGTCAGTATTTTGGTCGTGTTTGGTTTGAATGTGATGGGCTTCTGGAGTGAAGTTGTCGCGGTGTTGCGGCTGGCTTCGAGCTGGAGCGCGGCCGCAGGATAGCGACTAGCGACACGCTACACTCGAGGGCCATCTTTTGGATAGACGAGTGGTGGAACTTACCGTGAGGCCTCTTCGAGAATAGCCTCGTGAGTTGGACTGATGTTGATAAGAAGTGACTGTGAGAGGTGCATGTCGTGAAGTGGAAAAGTTATGGAAGAGCAGCAAACACCGAAGCTTTTAAAGACAGCTTTTCCACACAGTTAACGACCAAATGAAGCGCAAATCCAACACAAGCGGGGAACATAAAACATCCAAGGAGAACCAATTACATGGCACACCATGATCTTTTCAATCGGGAGAGGCTGCGAGATTGGATATGAGATTTACTTACATCGTGAGTTCTGCCATCTTCACGGCTCTCGACAAAATCAACGTGATGGTACAAGGCAGATTTCTAGAGCTCTTCACGGCCTCGGCGTGTGTAGTCGCTTGCTCCGTGACGGCGACTACCATGCATACCCCAGCAGCCACTGGCCAGCGGCCAGGATTCCCAGCTATGAGAGCCGCCTTCATCCGAGCCCTTTGGGACGTTGACATCACGATTGAGCGGCACAGAGGCGACAGAAATGCTTGCATAGACAATAAGCACCCCGAACACAGCTCAAGGAGTTCAAGACGCACTCACGATTATCCCTGCTTTCCCCTTTCACGAATTTTGAATGGCCCCACCATCAATAAGTCAATTCCGATGGATATGTGACACTGTCGAGAAGACTCAGACCAGAGTGAGGCCAGTCGGCCGTGCGTCCGCTGAAAACCCTGGACTCAACGGCCCCTCTATTCGATCTGCCCTTGTAATGACCAGCACAAGTGTGGGATTAAAAATGAAACGAGCATAACGCATAAAGTTTGCGGGTCACATCTCTGTGAGATCTTCTCCATGTGTTTGTCAATTCAAGTCGAAGTATGTGTAGCGATCTCGTTGCGTAGATCAGCATTGAGCGACTCCGCTCCTGAGGACGTACGATCGAGGAAGCAACGATGTGATATGGTGCTGCGACGGAACCAGCGGATAACCCCATGCAGTCCTTCCGACATATCGACCATTATCGAAGCCAGAGCGAGAAGTTGGGGAAGACGTACACCATTCGCTGGAGGTGGAACCTCTATGGGGAGTAGGAGTGTGGGGAGTAGGAGCATGCCACCTGTAGCGCCGGATACCATCCAGTGGCAATGCTCGATCAACAGTGTAGTGGCTCGAGCCATACACAATGGACGGCGCTGCACCTGCAGTCTGGTGATCGCTGTCAGAACATCGGAGTCGATGTTTACCGGTGGTGGCCATGGCAAAGCGTGAGATTGTATTGAGTAGTCGTCCGAGGGTGGTAGGCTGGCCAATGCTCCATTTGCATATTGTCGGCAAAGAAAGTGACAGGCTACTGCTGGCTGCTTGCTTCAGCTTGCACTCTTATTCACTTGACAACTCGAGTCACGATACTGAGTCTTCGCATCCCAGGCCCTCAGCGTGGGAAGCGAACTCCGCAACCACATTTGCAATTCATGCAGCAAGAGCTTGGAGTTTGCCTCACCCAAAAACTCCCTCAAGAGTTCCTCGGCTCTCCCATCGGCAGATTTGACATGGTACTTCTTGAGGACTGCAATGATATACTCGATGAGAAAATCCCGATTGCCAAGAAAAGTGAATACTTGCAATTCTCTTCTGAGAAATGTTCGTGTCCTTGATTGAAGCTCAGGCGAGCGAGTGTAATCGTCCGGTGAGAAATCCTTGTATCCTGAGAGACAATTGGACCCCACGTGAAGCGAGTACAGCCGATGACGATACACATGCCTGCGCCGTTCGATGGATTGATCCTCGATCACTACTGATGGACGATGTGCTCGGCGTACATTTCTTGCATACTGTGCCTGTGAGGGTGCAGATGGGACAGTAGCCTTTGGGACATGGTAGGTCTTGTAGTCATTTGCAGACCTCCAGTCGTATTGGACCTCCTTTACTTCCGCCTTGCAGAGAGGACAGGTAGACCTTTCCTGGAGCCATGAGACCAAGCAAAGAAAGTCAAAGGTCAGGTGGTTACAGGGAGTTGCCACTGCGCGCTCGGATATCGATTCCAGACAGATGGTGCACGTCTCTGCCCCTCTGTTGCTGCGGTCTGAGACAATTCTGGTCGCGGCGCCTTTGATCTTGAACTCTTCATCTTGGGCAATTCGTTTGCCTGTTGAGGCATGCCCATCCATTCACATCTGCTGTTCCGAGTTGGATGAAGTCGACGCATGGTCGACTAGGACGCGGTCGAGTGTTCGGCGGATTCTCATGATGGATCGGCCTTCGGTCCGGTTTGACTCCGGTCCTCCGCTCTCCCGCCGTCATCGCTGCTGCCCCTCTTGTTGACATGGGAGTTTGGGAGGCACAACTCACTCGCACTTTACCAGCTCAACACTTGATTCAGTAACAGTACCTAGGTAACGATAATCATGGCCGCAAATTGCATCTTCTGCAAGATCATCAAGGGTAGGAGCTGGTCCGAGAAATTGGCATTCCGCAGGGAGAAAAGTCAAGATTAATCCATTGAATGTTTCCAGGTGACATTCCCAGTCTGAAGCTCTTTGAGAGTGAGAAGACGCTCGCCTTTCTCGACATCAATCCTCTTGCGTAAGTACTAACTAAGTTGTAATCAACAAGGAAGGCTGATCCAAAGCCCGCCTACATATACCTAAACTTGAGCTGACACATTCATCTCCCTTCACAGTTACGGCCACGCGGTACGACGGGTCCCATGATGCACCTTGATGGCATGTCGGTCGAATCTGTTCACCCCACTCACATATACCTTTTCGCAGCTCGTCATCCCCAAGCACCACGGCGCTAAGCTGACCGACATTCCCGACGACGCCCTGTCGGAGCTCCTCCCCGTGGCCAAGAAGATTGCCGCTGCCCAAGGTCATGCCAACTACAACATCCTCCAGAACAACGGCCRCTTGGCCCATCAGGAGGTAGATCACGTCCATTTCCACGTCATTCCCAAGCCCGACGAGGAGCAGGGCTTGGGCATCAAGTGGCCTCAGCAGAAGACGGACATGGACAAGCTCAAGGCATTGCTGGAGGAGATCAAGGCGAAGATGTGAAGGTTGAATGGGTAGACGTGTAGATGAAAACGCCAAAGCACATGCTCGAGTAACGATGGATGGAGAGAATGTCACGGACTTCAAAAACAAGCGAACGTTGGCCATCTTGCAGTGTGGCTGCTACACGCATTGATTCTACGGAAGCCTATTGCACCACCGTGCACGAAATACGTCACATTCCTGTCCCAAATGTGACCTCGCCGCTTTTTCACATGATTCACCAGCATTCATCTCAAACTTCACATATATTTAAGACATAACTTCCAATCGTACATTAATAATGGCGCCCAACTCACGTATCATCCTCACCCGACACGCACAAGCAGAACATAATGTCGGCTATGACTGGTCAAGTAAGCTCCAAGTTCAACCATCTCCACCCTTTCAACCTCCCGTTGATCAAGATTCTCAGTACACGATGCCCCTTTGACCCCTCTTGGGCGTAAACAGGCCGCTTCCCTTGTTCATCAGATCCCCACGTCCCTTCAAAATGAGGTTGAGCTCGTCGTGACCTCGCCATTGAAGCGAACTCTGCAGACCACCAAACTTGGCTGGGCGCCAACCATCGAACGTCTGGGGATCAAGAACGTACTGTGCATTCCCGAAGCCCAGGAATGTAATAACTATCCCTGCGATACGGGTTCATCCCGCGAGGTGTTGGAGCAGGATCCAGAGTTCGCAGACTTTGATCTGTCTCGCCTCACTCCCGACTGGACGAGCAAGCAAGGCTTCTACGCCGATTCCCGAGATGATGCTCTCCCAAAGCGAGCGCATTGGGTCCGGAGGTTCCTTTTGGAGCGTCCAGAAAAAGTGATCGTTCTTGTCGCTCACGGCGACATTCTACGACAGATCACTGCCACTGCGCGTGGGGAAGGGAATCACGGGTAAGTATCTATTCGATCATGTCGTGGCACCGCCCTCGTTCGAACGCTAACTTCTGCAAAGCTGGCTCAACGCCGAGGCCAGAGAGTATGTCTTTGATCCCGACACACTCGACGGTGACTGCTTCTTACGCCAGGAGCAAGACATTGCTGTGGCCGGTGGGTATGCGCCAACTTCGACAGAGGCAGACATTGTGACGGGGAATTTGTGAGCTTACCTWGAAACCATCGATTGCACTTTATAGACTGATAGAGTTCTACACGTGCTAAAATGCTACAATCTACTTGACCAATCCTGTTCATAACGATCTTGGATAGATGACTACTCTTTGCAATACAACAAACCCGATAATCTTGTCACTTAGAAGAACCTCCGTGTTTCATGGCTACGGTACTATCCACGCCATGTCTCTCAGAGTACTCAATGGATGAGTCATCAAGACAGACAGATCCAGTTTGTGTCATGTAGGATATCTTCCCGCCAATTTTCCGGCTTTCCATCGCACAACCAAGTTATTCTTTGTTCCTTTGACATGGTGTATGCCATCCACACCACAGCACACCACCACACATCGTCGGCCTGCGCACTGTTCGAATGGCCGTACAATCGGAGTCAGCCTTTCTCCAATGAAAGTCTTATCTATTGTCCCCACTTGGCGAAATACTCTTTAAATTTCTGCGCATGCCACTTCTGGATCGTTTCACCTCATCTCATCTCGCTATCAATCCGAGACCGCCGACAGTGACATACTAAGCAGTCCACGGAAGAGGGGTTTCGACTCTCCCAGGTAGTTTCAGTGTTCTGGTGCAATCACCACAATCGTCTCATCGCCGGGAGGAGAACACCCCTCTCGGCTTGGACTCGCGACACGCTGCTGACCTCGTCACACGTAACTTAACACATTGGCATCTACATCAATTCGTCATTTTTCATGGGATTTGGCAGCGTGCGCCTCGTCCTGGAGAGGCGTAGTTCCGATCTTTAGTGAAACTTGAAGGCATCCTGGCCCGCGCGGCAATTTTCACTGCCGTTCATCKAATCACAAGTCGTGGCTCGTGAACATACTGAACCAGGAACAATTACCGGCTTACAGCCGTCAAGACGAAGACGAGCATTTCGACAACCCTGCGAGACACAGGCATTTTATTTCAACTTTCTGCAGTAGTATTGACATGTCAAGCAGTGTAGTTGAGCTTCCACGTCGACGATGATACCGAGTGTAAGTGGTGCAAGAGAAAACCAAAAGAGAGCCACCCAAAGACACCTACCCCCCTGCATGCCAAGATGACAGACCAAAGACTATCGGGCGAGACCATCAAAGAGACACGGAGCGCCGTCGATCATTCATGGCCAAAAGTCCAAACTTCCATACGATCCTGCTCGCTACGCAGGATCCGTAGGAGGTAGGGCTAGGGCTCACCGAACAGCGTGACCAGCGGAGGCCCACCCGCCCATTGACTGCTAACTCTTGTCGTACGCCCAAAGTAGCAGTGGCGCCCATATAACATGCCGTAGCCCTTCACCCAACTCTCGAGTTCCCTTGCTAGATTTCCCTCGACCATCCCATCCATATCGCCGACCATGTACTTCTCGTCCGTCGCCACGGTTCTGCTTCCGGCATTGATTGCCAGCGTTGACGCAACTCGTCCTTTCTTGAACGAACCGGACACTGCCGCGTTCGAGCAGTACGGAACTATCAACCAGGGAGATGTCGACTCACTGCCGGATGTCAACGACATCATTGGTCTGCAGGACTTTGAATATGTTGCTCGTGGATACATGAACATCTCATCATACACCTACTACCGCGCCGGTGAGTCCAAGCATACCGCTCTGGCCGATTATCGTACAATCACTAACGTTGAATGTCGCTGCCAGGCGCCGCTGGTGAATGGTCGTACAGGAATAACTTGGAGGCCTACTCACGCATGCACTTCCGACCGAGGAGTAGGTATCCTATCCATCAGTGAGATGCTCCGTTCTAATACAGTGATCCAGCGATGATCGATATCAACAACATCGAATCGACCTTCAACACCACCATCCTGGGCCACAACTTCTCAGCCCCATTCTTCATCGCGCCGGTATGTATCTTTCGCCGCCTATTAATCGTTGGTCTGAACTTGGCTCACAATGATGGCAGGCCGCCATTGCAGGATATGGCAACGAGACCGGCGAGGTCGGCCTAACCAGAGGCGCTGCACAGGGTGAGTCTCCAACACATAGGCTGAGAGTACTAAAAGCTCACAACTCCAGGCGGTATCCTCTACTGCAATGCTCAATTCAGTACTCGCTCCCAGGCGGACGTCCAGGCTGCCCGCGCAGAAGGTCAAGTCCTCTTCCACCAGCTCTACACCAACATCGACATTGAAGGTGCCACTCAACAGATTCGCGAGGCAGAGGAGAACAACTTCCAGGCCATCCTTCTCACCATCGACTCGCCTGCGGACGCCAACCGTCAGCGTGCACTCAGATTCGGTGTTGGCTCTGCTGATTCCAGCTACACCGCCTTCACCTGGGACTACTACCAACAATTGAGGAACCTCACCGATCTACCAGTCATCCTCAAGGGTATCCAGACATGGGAAGACGCAGTCATCGCTGCCAATCTGGGTGCGCCCGCAATCTACTTGTCAAACCACGGAGCTCGTCAACTGGATGGCTCTCCCTCTCGTAAGTACTTGTATCGATCAACGCTCGTCATTGCCTAACGATGCATTCCCATTTAGCTTTTGAGGTCGCTCTGGAGATCCACGAAAACGCTCCATGGGTCTTCGAGAAAGTTGAGGTACTCGCAGACGGAGGCGTCCGCTATGGATCCGATGTTCTGAAGCTTCTCGCTCTTGGCGTGAAGGCTGTGGGTATGGGCCGCCCATTCATGTTCGCAAATGTGTACGGCGAGGCCGGTGTCGCCCGTGCTATCGAGATCATGAAGAAAGAGATTGCAATGGACGCGGGTAACGTGGGAGTTGCGAACCTCCAGCAGATCAACTCGAGCGTTCTCAACTTCAAGAACTACAACCGTGCCTGGGGTCTTTAGATGCGCTTTACGAGGGCGATGAACGATATCTGGGATATTGTCTGGCAATATGAAGGGATCACCAGAGCTAGGCTCTGGATGCATGTGGCTTTTGTGCATTTTCATTCAGATGTGTACAGTCCAGCACAGTTGATGTCTCAAGATACCCCCCAAAAGATCACGCCAACTATGGCTTGAGACTATTAAACGATTCCAATGCACAGTGTCTTATCAACATAGCGGCCAACGCGTTTGTTGCAGTCTGTCGGATACGTTAGGTTTGTTTCCTTGCCGCACAACTGACTCTCCACAACATCAGCCAATAACGGAGCGACGTCAGGATCACGCAAGTATTCGCCATACCAGACAAGGTCCACCCAAGAGCTGACTAGCTACCACAGCTATAATCTGTCCTCGTTCGGCATTTCTCTACAAACATTTCAACAATTCTGACCAAACTTCACACTACATGCCCCAGGACACTCACCAAAATGCCAGTAGAGTTTATTAGCTTAACTTTCAACAATGCCTCGACTGAGTTGACCCCGCTGGCCAACCCGGCGATTGATCCAGCATACTTGGAGAAATATGCCAGGAACTTGGATGACTACGAATTCAACTACACCCTACAGCCATACCATTCATCCATGTTCGATCCTTTCACCCTCGGCGCCACGATTGCCGCTCACACAAAGAAGTTGAAAATCATCATCGCGCTACGACCCAACACGATGTATCCTACCGTTGCAGCAAAGGCTCTGGCTACACTCGATCAGCTCAGTAATGGGAGAGCCGTGGTACATTTTGTGAGTTGAGCGAGCTCAACATCCTCTCGAGAACAGCCACGACTAATATCCCTCAAAAGATTGCAGGAGGTAGCGACGCCGACCAAGCAGCCGAGGGCGACTTTGTGCCAAAAGCTGAACGATATACTMGCCTTGAGGAATACATTCAGATTCTTCGCCGTGCTTGGGCGTCGGGGGAACCTTTCGATCACAACGGCAAGTACTATCATTTCAAAGCCTTCAGCAACGCCGTTCGTCCCGTGAACAAGACCATTCCTATATCCGTAGGCGGCTCATCAGACGACGCCTATCGTGTCGGAGGCTCTCTGGCGGATATCTTCGGCCTGTGGGGCGAGCCACTCAAGGAAACCAAAGATCAAATCGACAGAATCTACGCAGAAGCCGAAAAGGCAGGACGGAAAGATCGTCCGAGGATCTGGGTCACTTTCCGCCCTATTGGAGCTGAGACGGAAGAGTTAGCATGGGCAAAAGCACACCATACATTGGATCTGTTGACTGCCAATACAGCTGCCGGGAAAGGGAAAGTTAAGCCCGGCGCTCCAGCCCCTCAGAATGTTGGAAGTCAAAGACTACTTGATATTGCGAAAAGAGGAGAGGTACAAGATAGAGCTCTTTGGTATCCTACCGTAACGGCTACGAATGCTCGTGGAGCTTCCACGGCTTTGGTTGGAAGTTGGCAGACTATCTCGGACTCTATTGTGGACTATGTCGAGCTCGGATGCGAGCTCATCTCAATTCGGGGTTACGATAATTTGAACGATGCCATTGATTATGGACGATATGTGCTGCCCAATGTTCGAGCACAGCTTGCGAAAAAGTCGGGAACTGCAATCAACGGCAACGGCAACGGCAACGGCAACGGCAACGGCAACGGAAATCCTGAGGGCGCTGTAAATGGGGATGTCAAAATCGTTGATCGCAGTGTGAGAAGTTTTGCACGGTTAAGATGATCGGATTAGATTCCTCCACCAAGATACATGGCATACATAGCATTTACGATATATGCAACTACTGGCTTCCTGCTGGCTTCTTACAAAGGAGTTTGAAAGACACTGAATAAACTCGATAGAGCGAAAGGATATTTTCATTTGACTACCTAAATGTCACCGGCACCATAAACTCAGTTACCATCGGGGTAGACATTCTTCGAAACCTGGCAGCGCTTCGAAGAGCTCCATAGTGCGTTTGCTACAACAACAAATGTCAGTCATGCATGGTCCGAATCTCAAGTCAAGATATCATTGGCGTACTGTTGGTCTCGTGGTTKGAAGCGCCATTGCGGATCAGCTTGTGTCCGCCTCCGGATGGGGAGTTGACCTCGCAGTTCAACTCGTCCTGACCACCATCTCCGTTTCCGATCCAGATGTCGATCTGGTTGTCATCGCAGCCTGTACAGATGTCGCTCATCACTAGGTACTTCTTCAGGTAGGGGAACCTGGGTCGATTGTATGAGTAATCTATCCGGAGCAAGCAAGTGTCATTGAATGTTTGTTTACTCACCAAGCAACTTCGCAGGGCTTGTGGAGGTTGCCGTTCTTCTTGGTTGCGTAGGTCAATGCTGGCATCAATAGTTAGTTAGCTTTGACATGTAATTGAGTTTGTTGGAGATCTCACGGTTGTTGAATGAGCCATCACCGCCCGCCTTGTAGTTTCGGCCAGCGCACGAGTATGCGACATCGTTGTTACCACAGCCTTGAGTGTATCCGTCCTCGCAGTTGTCAGGCCCTAAGTATGTCAGAGACAGAAAATCGGAGCCGCAGAAAGTTAACAAGTCTTACATCCGAACCAAGTCTGTTTGCTGACGGTAACTGCGTCGAAAGCGTGGACCGAAGTCAGGAGAGAAACAATAGCTGCGGCGAGAACAGTCTTCATTCTGGGCAATAAGTGATGATGTGATGGCTGTGAAGTGTGATAGACACAATATATTCAGAGCATTCTCCCGGCTCTATATAGCTAGATGATTAGGCCCAACTTCGAAAGGATGTTCGTATTTCGAGCAATTGTCGACAATTAGGCCTACCTCCTGCCTTCCAAATACGGAGATTTTCGATGCACATCTCCGGAATTTTAAAAGCTTGCACGCCCTGGACTTTCAGGCCGTCCACCATAAGCTTTAAGGCGTCCAAAGTCGTTTTGCATTGTCACACACGCGGACGAGCTTGACTTTTGAAATTCCAGCCAATGCGTAGGCGTCTCTCTGTCGATCTTTGCGATTGAAGGTAAGCCTTGCRACTTTTCTACCTTTTGTCACGCATGGGGAAGCACCCTGCGTCCATCAACATTGATCTGCCTTTCATAGGGTCCAAAGAGTAACGCACATGCYGCCCCTAGCATCTCACCGAGGCACTTGATAGGCTGTCCTGAGACAAAGCCCAAGTAATAACTTGGTTCGTGGACTTCTTATTGCACTCTGCCGATCGATCCTAGCTTGGACAACAGATGGTCTGCCGCAAGGGTGTCGGTGTGCGTTCCCATAAAGACGTCCAATCATTCCGCATCCAAGGGACACACGGGAGGATTGTCGTTGACTTGAATGCCACCTCGTTTCTTCTCTTTGCTGTCGTGGTACGGTAGCTTAAAGCCACCCTCGTCTATACACACACTCGAAGTCAGCTTTGCGAAGATGCACAATGGTCGATACAACCAACCTTCCGGGACACTCAGCCATAGTCTCATCAGATGTCTGCGGATGCGCGGTCTTCCCTCTTCATCAACCGATCCTGGAGGGTAGTCCTTGTAGGCCGTACGCGCGTGGAACACGTGGGTATTACTCAGCAGCTGAATATCTCCCGGGTCGAGGATCATGTGCAGGGCTAGTCTGGAGCAAGTATCCTCAAGTACTTGAAGAGCATGCTGCTGACGGTCTGATAACGGCGGAATGCGAGCGTTTGGTCCGGAATTGAACCGGGCAAGTGAAGTCACATTGTTTGCTGTATTTTCGCATTAGAATCTTCCAAGAATAAGCTCAATGCGCGTCTTACGGTCAAACTTAGCCCATACACGCGGTGACTTGGGGTCGTTTTCGAGATACATCTGTTATCCGCGTCAGCCATTGTTTCGCAACACGGGCAAAAGACATTTGGCTCACAATACTAGACTTGTACCAAGGATCCTCGCCATCTGAAACTTCGCCCTTTCGATCGAAATACCAGTTGGGGGTACACAGTGTTTCCACCACGTCTGGATGTTCTTTTCGCAGCGTGTTGAAGACATGATGCGTGGAGACTATGTCGCTCTCCCCGCCCTCTAGAGCTTTTGCAATGCATAGCAATCCTACCAGATCCGCTCCGTCCGTGTGAAAGTATTGCTTCGCAAGTTTCAGTGCTAATGTTCAGATCATGATATCGCAGCATTCACTCACCTTTGCGTTAGTCCGATATATTCGAACTCTATCTTTCTGGGTTGGATCTTCGCCAAGGTCTTTTACATGACCGAGGACATGGCCATGCCCGTTTTGACTGACAAAGTAACCAAAGTATGCGCCTAAGCCCATGTATGCAGTCTACAGTTCATTATTAGCAACGAAAACACTCGGGGTTGGATTTGACAGGCTTACGGCAGACTTTTGCAAACCCCATTGTTCCACGGGCACGCCCTTGAAGAGAATGAAGCCTTTACCATTGATAATCTCCCTTCTTATTGTGCCAAAGAATGTTTCAAGGGTGGGTAGCGGGAAGTGCGTTTTCGATATACCGGTCAAGGGTACGCCTGATGCGATGAAGGCATCGGCTGCTGTGCTCAACTCGGCGATTTGCTCCTCTGAGAATACATGCGTCCATCTCTCCGGGTTATTAACATAATCCTCGGCTTTCCACACCGTTGGCCCTTCAATTTGCTTGGGAAAGTCGGAGTAAGGTCGTAACAAAGAGGCAATGGGATTGTGCTGCCCAGAAGTCCTTCAAACCATGTCGTTAAGCATCGTCGCCTAAGCCATTCATTCGTATGTGTAGTGATCGAACGGGAACTTACTTGTGGCCATCTGGGAATAGAGCTTTGTTCACATGCTTGCCAGAAAGCAAATGAKGCGCCGCTGTGGCAGATTCTGTGAGAGCAGGAGCCATTGTGTATCTGCTGCAGGTTTCAGTGGAGGCAAGAATATGAATTTGCAGAGTTGAATGATATGTGTCGATGGCGCAATCGCTTTCCCTGGCCATGCGATTACGTGATTCTGCATAAACATTGCTTCGGCCAGGTGAATGTTTAAGCGTGCGGGGATACTTCGCCTAAATGCGGTTGTAACGGACGAGCAGCTCTCGGGCTTACTTTGACCCGAATCTAGAGTCCAATCGAGGGTGACAGGGGTGAGTTGAAGTTGGTTGACGTCGATAGAGGCACTGTACCTATATCGTTTCTTTCGACGTGCAAATAATAGAAGGTCTCACAGCCTGGCTCCCGGTCCATTTATCTACAGCAGCCAAATCCTTTCTTTGCCTTGCACGTCTTTCACCGCCCTAGCATTCATTCATACGACCATAATTGAGTCGCATTCCAAGGGCGATCAATGCAGTTGCAAAGCTGCAAGCTGCACAAACATAGTTGCCAGTCGGATATCCCTGTGGTGCCTCTGAGGGAATCCATATCCACTGCGCGATGATCTGAGATACTCCCRCTGCACTATTGTTTAGAGCTGTTGCAATTCCCATGCATGCAATGGCCGGAACGTTGCACGTAACCCACGCGCTCAGGGGTCCCGAGCTGGGAAAGGCACCACATGCGCAAAGCATTAGGCAGCCATATCGAGCTGCATAGGCATCCACCGGAAGAAGACCTAAGATTGACGTTAGACGAAACTCACCCAGAGTATCGCTATATTGGCTTCACACTCACCAGCCGTGAGCCAACCGATGCCGCCAAGTGTCGAGGAGCCGAATATATGCCAGCCACGAGCATTGAAGTGATCTGCAGACCAACCCACCAGCAGACACACGACATATCCAACAACCCACGGGGGGACAGTCATTAGCTGCGCCTCGATCGACGTATATCCAAGGCCGGAGACAATCGTCGGGCTGAAAAATGTGAGAGAGCCGAGAGGGACGCAGTCAGTCAGCTGTGCGAGCGATCAGTTTGTCTCTCTGCGTGAGAAGTGCTCAGCGGAGTAACTCACATAGGCTAGGTAATGCGCCATCATTCTTGGGCTGAACACGGTGGCGAGTACTTCTTTCCTAGATGATCTTTCCTGAGTGTACCCACCGCCTTTGACAGCTATCCGGTCTTGCACGAATTTCTTGTCGTCCTCGCTCAGGAACTTTGCGCGGGCCGGGTAGTCTGGCAGGCTCCACAGCACAAGGAAAACGCAGGCCACAGTGATAACACCTTCTATGATGAACACTGTGAGATTAAATAGGTGTTAGCGAGCCTGTGTAATGGAAGAKCCTCTTGAAATACTTACGCCACCGGAACCCTTCAAGATTGCCACGGCCGTTCAGATGACCGACACCGTACGCGATGCAGCCGCCAAATGCTCCAGCTGCAGTGGCGGATGCAAGCACGAATGCTATCCGAACAGATCTTTCTTCCACGGGGTACCAAAAGGTTATCCTTGGCCAGATTAGTGTAGCTCAACTGCTGGACTAAATTGCTGGCAACACCCACAGATAGACAATTCCCGGAAAGAAGCCTGCTTCAAAGACCTATCGTAGGCGTTAGCGTCTGCAAAGTGATTTCATAAGACCTGTTCATCCTCTGTCAGAGTACTCACTCCAATGAAGAATCTCAGTACGGTGACTTGTGCAAAGTTCTGCACTCCAGCGAATCCAATGGTGAATAATCTGAAAGAATTGTGAGCACAGCATGATCAAGGCAGCAGACTCCAACACGACTCACCCCCAAGCTCCAAGGAGAGTCGCTAACCATACGCTCGGCCTGACGTATCTTTTCATGATCCAATTGCTGGGCACTTCAAACAGTGCATAAGCTAGGGAGAACAACGAGACTGCCACGCGGTAGTCGGTGTTTGACATATTGGTCTGGTTGAGTAGATCGTCCTGGCTCTCGTTATTGAGGACTTTGGCATTCCCAATGTTCCCTCTATCGAGACTGAAATACGTCAGTCAAGAACGTCCATTGCTCTAGCAAGAATCACCAACGCACTAGTTCAATAGGTAGACGAAAGCGCATAGTGGCAGTATACGTTTGTCCATCTCACGTCTGAGTTTTCGAGCTCGTTTCTTATCATCGACGAAACCGCCAGCTCCACGGGAAGCATCTTCGCTTTTGTTCTGAATGACATCAGCCTTGGAGTCACTCGGGGTTGTGGAACCTTACCGATTCAATGTCGCTGGCTTGCTCCGCGTGCGTGGCTTCAGACGTTTTGGCCTTGTCGTTCATATTAAAGACAGTGAGAGAAACGAGCAGGATCGTTATGCTTAGCAAGAAAAGGGCACTCGTACCATTGCCACTCTTATAGAGACTGCTGCAAGCTGCATGTCCGAGGACTCAGCACTCAGATGGTGCGGGGATTGGGGGGAGGTGACTCCTGTTGCACCGCATATTCGCTYCAAGTAGACTGCTAATCAAAGAGGCTGAAAGTTTTACCTCATTGAGGTAGTTTGCCTGGTATCAACTCTGCGTTTCGAGACGCAAAGCACAGCGTGGCTCTGCGTATAGAGCTCATTTATAACTTTCTTGGTAACTCGCAAAATGCGTTGGAGAGATTCACATCATGTCTGTAGCCATGGCTCCTCTGAGGTGATGTCTCGCTTGACATTTTCGGTCACTAGTGGCGAGCTTGATGATCCGATCAAGGTGTGCACCCAGTCCTGAAGAACAGCGAATGGAGGGTGGGTGTCGCAGAAGTATCCGACTTGTGGGGATCGTGTGGAGATATTGTTCGCTTTGGGAGCTAGAAGTTTGTGCCGAGAGTACTCTATCCGGGCCGAAAGAGAGGTACCGAGCCGGTACGGCCTCTACCTTCGACTTTCGACATTGACCATACACAATACCACAACAATCCTATCGAAGCGACCACGAACTTCAAACAGCATGCCGTTTGTAACGATCAATGGCCACCGGATCCACTATTTAGAGGCCACGGATCTCGGTTATGATGTCGACGCCGGCAAACTCCCGATCGTTCTCGTTCACGGGTTGGGGTCGTCTGAGAACTACTATGTCCCCATCCTAGAGCAACTTGGCGGTCATAGGGTTGTGGTTCCAACGACATATGGTGCGGGTCAATCCAATTCAAAAGGTGAACAGCTCACGCTCGAGCAGCTGGCCGATGATGTAATCGGACTCATGGACCACCTCGAGATCGAAAAGGCAATCCTAGGAGGCCATTCGATGGGCGGACCTATGGTCTTGACGACTGCTGCCAAGAACCCGGGTAGAGTGGCCGGTGTTGTCTGTATTGGACCTGTAAGTACTCGAGCTGGAGTTGAGGTGTCTCTTAGGTGTTGAACATTCTACACAGGTCAATCCCGCCTCCGTAAAGCCGGAGATATTTACATCCCGTATCGAGACTGTCATGAAAGGTGCGACATGAAGTAATTTGCTTGAACTGCAAAGATGGCTGACCTGTATCTTAGATGGTATGGAACCACTTGCAAACACAATTCCAAAAGCAGCGACCAATGCGAGAAGCACTACGTTGCAGCGAGCCATGATCCGAGAGCTCATCCTGGGACAAGATCCCAACGCATATGCTTCGCATTGCAACGTTATCGTCAACATGAAAGATCCTGGCTTTGCAAAGATCCAGACACCGGTTTTGCTTTTGGCTGGTACGTGAATGGAACACTAGGCCAGTGTACGCCGATGTTAACAGCGTTCATAGGCGACGAAGACAAATCTGCGCCAGTGGAAGGAGTCCAATATATCCATGACCATCTCGGYAGCAAGCAGAAGGAGCTCACGGTATTGAATGGAGTTGGTCATTGGCACTGCATTGAGGCGAGTGAAGAGGTGGGGAAGGAGATTGCAGCCTTCGCGACGCAGATGGGAAGTCGTGCATAGAAAGAAACGTTGCAATACAAAATCGGCTTTGCATCGCGACATTCCCAGCCAAATATGGAAAGACTTGTAACATGGMCGACATGCGGCACCTATGTTTCAGACCTGTCGGCTTGACGATTCCCTCGTCCAACGTGCAGACGATCATACCACCCTACAATCGTGTGTAAAAAAGCAGGCCGGGACTGGAAAGGTCAAAATAGGTGTAAAGGTCCAGAAGATGGTGCGATGCGGCTTCTCATGCTAGCGAGGTTGATACTGGCGGAGACTTTACTCTGAGGTCTTCCGAGCTTCTTCATTGGTCCGCAAGACTCTCAAAAAGGCCATCGCGCTTCTCTGTGAGCCTTCGAAGTCGTTCTCGTGCGCCTTCAAGCGTCGTTTTGGCCGAACGCGCGTCTGCAGGCAGATCCTGGAATGCCTTGAGCTCTACTTCGAGACTTGCCAGCAATTCATGTTGCTGATCTACTTCTGCAAGCCGGCGCTGCAAGTTCTCGACGCCATTGGACCGTGACACGGGTCGCGAAGTACTGAGGCGTTCTTCATATTCGGAGATTTTGGCTTTGAGCTGCTTAGACATTCTTGCCCACTCGGCGGTGTTTTCCACGGTATCGGCAGGAGCTTGGAAATCTTCGCTCTTGAGATGTCGAAGCAGCTGGGTGATGCGTGCTTGTTCGCCCTTTAAAGCGGCAAGCTGGCGATCGGTCCGCTGGACTTGCTGAGCCAGTTCGAATTCTGTCGAAGTGAGATCCACCATATCTCGACCTAGGGTAGACACATCTGCATTTGGGCAGTCCAGAGCTATGCTCATTTCTGCGAGCTGGTCAAGATTGGAGTCGCTCGCTGACTCCGCKAGCACTGCGTGAAGAATTTCACCCGCGACACCATCTTGCCTCTTCGACAGTGTCTGCAGGGCGGATCTCTGTATCTTCTCCACTTGGCTGCGCTGTTCATCCGCACTCTCATTGAGGTCCGCCAGGCTCAACAGTGCTTGGAGCGTGTCCTCGTTTCTTTCAAACGTTGGCACGCGTGAGCCGTACTTCTTGGATAGCCATGCCTCAACGGCATTCCAGTCCTTGGCCTGCGCCTGTTGTGCTCGCGCCTTTGACGGCGAGAAAAGTGCCGAAGCCGTCCAGTCATCCATGGTGATATCAAACGCGATGTTGTTGTCTTTGCGACGCGGCTTCATCGCGACCTGCCGAAACTTAGTCTCCGTCTCAGGGTTAGGGTTGGGGTAGTGACTATCTCTTGTTGGGGCTGACGACAGAGGCCTCGATCAAGTCAAGGGTACTGAGAGTGCCAGAGTCGGCGTTGATGGCCTAAAATTTATGTATTTACTGGTTTCCTGGCATTCAATTACATCGCTCGCCCAATCAATTTATTTTCTGCACAATTTGCAGGTAGTTCAGCTGTCACGGTAGTTCCGGACAACGAGCTTCAATAACATCATAGCACCATCAGCCATACTCACCCCTCTAAGACTAATAGTCATTGCGGTATGATTTCGTTAGCGACATGCATCTGCAGACAATGACCAACCTTTCTTGGTGACAAAAAGGCTGCCGTCTACAGCGATACAACACTGTATCGTCGGAAAATTGGCATCTTCAAAGGCGTGTCGACATTTACCATTTATCGTCTCTCATCGTCTAAACTACAGGTAGATGCTCACAATATTCACCCTTTCAAGGCTTCACCCAGCGTCTCCCACCCATGAACAGACCACGGTGCCATCGAAATCGCTCGTTGTGCATCGCCAATCCTGCCAGCGCCGGCGAATGCTTGCGCCAGCTCCTCCGCCTGCATTTCCCCGAATGGCGCAACCTCCTTCGTCGCATTTTTGAGCGCCATTTCTGTGGCCCACTCGTCTCCTGCAACTTCCCCAAGCTTGGACCAAGCCTGCGCGTCATCCGGCCTCAGCAGTATGGCAGTTTGCGCCTCAGTGAGCACGCTGGTCCTTCCATCTTCTTTCGATGACAGTGTTGCAAGCGATGACAACAACATCTCGATTCCATTCACATCCCTAGCATTCAAATGATCCTTGGTGCGGAGAGAGAGCAGATCGTCTCGGACGGCGGCGATAGTGTCATCATCTGCGTCAAGTGCTGCTATGGCGCCCAAAAGCGTGACAGCGCCGACATGCTCTGGGCTCTTCTCTACGCATTCAAAGAGCTGCTCCCGGGCGACTGACTTCTCCTCCGTACCTCCCTGCGCCCAAAGAACCTGCACAAGAGAGCAGACAACATCGGGATCATTCGCGCTCTCTTGTAAGGCTGCCTTGAACATAGAAATGCTGTTCTGCATCTTACCATTGTTGAATTGCGCTAGCCCTGCTGTTAAATGAGCTGAAAGACGCAGCTTGCGGCGTGATTCAGGATCCAGGCCGCTTTCGTCAGCGTCAGCTGACAGGTCGAGCGCAACTTCAGCATTCTCTGCGGCGTCTGCGAAACACAACGCTGCTAGTTGATTACGAGCAAGGTCTGCCTTCGCCAAGGCGAATCGTGCAAGAGCGGCAAGTGACTCGGACGCTTCGTAGTCTGCTTCCGCCAAGCTACAGAGTGAAGTCAAAGTTTCGATCGCTTCACCGTAGTTGCCCACCCTCTCAAGGAATAGCGCCGCGAGGTGGCGGTATGGCAGGTCTTGAGGTGATTGTGCACCTAGTTGCTCCAATGCAAACAGCGGCTGAATGAGCTTGGTGAGATCTTTTGACGCAGCAGAGACAGTGAGGAGGTAGTCGAAGGTCGAGACAGCGTACTGCTTCTTGACGATGACTGAGGTAGAGTCGGATATCTCGAAAGCATGAGTGAAGTGGTTGAGGGCTTCCGTTACATCTCCAGTCAACAATGAGATGAGTCCTGCACCAACCCATGCATGGGCATAATCTGGATCTGTACTCTGCGCTCTGGCGAAAGCTTGTTGAGCCAGCTCCGTGTCGTTTTGGAGCAAGTATAGAACGCCCAGGTTGGCCCAAACCTTTGCGTTAAGCTCGTTGAGGTGAAGTGAGCGAACGAAAGAGTGCTGAGCAACTTTAGGATTGAGTGTGGTCGTGACGATCCCGAGAGCATTCCAAAATTCGGCGTTACCAGCTTCAAGCTCAATGGCGCGCTTGAAGCATCGAACAGCAGCACTACTGTGCTTCTTTCCACTCCTGGAGTTGCTTCCCACTTGCGCTCGCTGTTCGGCCCATCCGAGGTTGTACCACGCCACCGCTTGCGCATGAACATCGTGGGAGCAAGAGTGGATGGCCCGCTTGAAAGCGAGAATGGACGCAATCAGCGGGGTAGAAAGAGCGGTACTTCTATCTGTCTCATTCTGGTGCAATAGAGATAGCGAAATCTTGTCGACATCAGCCAGAGGCTCGTACATCAGATCGTCAGCTGACAAGTTGAGCAACTTCAGTACGGTATCAATGGGAAAGCTAGGGGAATGCACGTGAGCCCACGAAAAGATGGAGCACGCATCTCCAATAGCTTTCCACATGTTGAACGCGTTTGGAGCTTCGTCGGAGATTTTCTCGGCCGTAGCGATTGCCTCTTTGGCATTCTCTACAGCCTGGCCAAAAAGACCAGTCTCAACACATCTCCATGCATGCTCAACGTAGTTTTGCAGCAACGACATTAGTACACCAAATTCTGTCGGACGTTCCTCAAGCACTGCATGCAGACCTGCAGACGCTTCGTCATATTGGCCAAGCTCTCGGTACACGTTCGCAAGCATATACTTTGCGAACCATCTCTCCCCTGTGATCTTCAGGTCGACTCCATCGTGAGGCTGCAAGGCGTAATTGAAGGTTCGGAGAGCGGAGTTGTAGCGGCCAGAATTGTGATAGCTCTCACCAAGCCCGACATACGGCTGATAGTCGTCGGGACTGATCCGTAGTGCAGCGAGAAAAGAGACGATGGCGAGCTGGTATTCCTGCTTGTTCATCTGAACCACACCGAGGGCGGCATGCGGCCAGCTTATGCCCTTCTTTCTCGAACCCGGTGGCGGTCGGGTCCTACCAGAGTCAACAACTCGCTGAGCGATGACCTCCACAATGTCCCAATCGCCTTGGTCCGCGAACGTTCTCGCCAGCCGTTCCGCAGCGTGGACCTCAGCAGGCGATAGCTCAAAGGCCTTTTGAAAGCATTGCCGTCCTCGCTTCTTATCTTTGGCGTAGTCTGCATAATACGTTCCCAGACTCGTGTAGGCCGGTGCGAAGTTAACGTTGGTCCTGATTGCGGCCAAGAAACGGCCATATGCGCCATTACGATCTTTTCGAGCCGATTTTGAGGTGTCCATCTCCCATAAACAGATACCAATCCGATACAGAGTCTGCGCACGCAAGTCTCTCGTACGTGGGTCGTCTGCTTTGATCAGCTGAAGGAAGTCTTCGAGTTCAGCTGCGGCTAGTGAATAATCGCCGCTTAGCGCTCTACACCAAGCAAGCTCCGTACCAACGCGCACATTGCCCTTGTCTTGTTCCAAAGCTCGTGCGAAGAATTCGATGGCATCTGCATAGTCCTCATTCTCCTCCATAATCAAGCCAAGACCGATCAACGATGGAGTGAAGATGGGTTTGCGCTGGAGAATGTCCTCGAACAATCTTTTCGCCTCAGGATGATTTCTTGGAGCTTGATGATGTACAAGTGCGGTGGCCAATACAGAGTTCAGCGCATCTTTCGTATTCTGGAAGCTCATTCCTAGCTTCCCAGCCTCAATGGCGACGACTTCAATGCCGGTTCTCGAAGTCTCCACCGCACTCTGGTGCTCCTCCAGGTGTAGGTAGTAATCGCCCACCAAACGGTGTGCAAGCGGGGATTGTCCTGCGACTGCCAGGGCTTCCGTGAACAGAAGCAAGCGATCTTCCGGCTCGATAGGTTGGGATAAGTCATCATCATCCTCGTCCGTCTTCGGTCGGGCTGGAAAAGGTGATATCTCACTACTCAGCCATGCCTTGAATATCCTCGCAAGACCACTGTCTGGGAACGATGTAGCATATTCTCGCAGGATTCCAACATCCAGGTCTCGTAGCTCGTCCAAATCGCGAGACTCCAATACTAAATCCCAGGCCAGACGGAAAGGATGATGTATGATCACCATACCCTCGGCAAGTGTAAGGACCTGATCGAGTTTCGAGACTTTCTGCTCAGCCGGCAATACCTCGAGCATTTCGTAAGCGCGGTGAAGAAGCTTCTCTTCGTATTGTCGTCTTATATCGTCATCGGTGGACCAATTGATGATCTGCTGGTAGAGATCTTCGAGCTCACTTTTTTGATACACCTGTAGCTTTACCTCTGAAGTTACCTGTCCGACTTTGGCTCCTATCCGGGTGCGACGTTCACTGATCTGCTTTGCGATGAACTGCGATTCCTCATCCTCGGTGATCTCAACAAGACGAGTAAAGGTATGCGAAGGATGTGGTATTCTTCCCTCTAGACAGTCGTATACGGGGCTTCCTGGAAGATGGAGGCGAAGGATTTGTTTGTTCTGGGCCCGAGTTCCGTGCTGCTTGGTGAATGCGAAGAGTTTGTTGATGGTTGATTGACATCGTTCAGGATCACCAGCGTTGGCGAAGAGCTGCGATGCACCTACAGCTGCCTCACGATACTCGTCGACCCTTTGTGGACCCTGTGCCTCGTAGACGCTGCATAGACCAAGCCATGCTTGCGTATCTCCAGGCTTTGAGGAAGCAGCTGATTTGTACGATCTGGCAGCGTCTTCGTATCTGCCTTGCTTCTCGTATGCGCGGCCTAGGAAAAGCAGAGCGAAGTAGTTTTGAGGATCTGTGGAAAGGGCTTTCTGCGCCYCTTCAATGGCGGCGTCGTATTGCTGTTGGTCCAGCGCCGACTTGGCCGCTTTCAAGGCAGCTTTCGTGGACATTTGAGGACATGTGAGAGTTGGGACGTGAGGTCCAGTCGGAATGGTGATGCGCCGTTGGACGTGATCCGGGCGGCGAGTTCAAGGTCAGAGTGGCAAGGTTTTGATGATGTGAGGTCGCAAGCAAGCCCGTGATGACTAATCAGGAATGACCTTACCTTACCTTACCTTACCTTACCTACTTACCTCTGGAAAACATCAACCACATGAATTTTCCCAACCATCACAAAACACACATCATTGGAGCCGCTGTGACTTGCTGAGTCTAGACATCCAACTCTTGTCTTGCGAATGAAGCACTGCATGAGTCAGATTTCATGAGGCACGTTACCCAAAGGGTTCCTAGAAGACTGCGGTAAGCATAACTTATAACAACTCCGTAACCAACCTCACCTCTGTGACTTCATCGTGGAGGCTTCGAAGAGCCCGTTCTAGGCGGGCCCCTTACTGGAAAGGTTTTTAAGCCACTCTAATACCGCAAGACATTCTTTTGTATGCAGCCGACTGCCCCAAGGGAGGACTGCGCAATTGTGGGCGTCAGGAAGCACGACGAAGTGTCGTCTGTCGAAGACCGTACTCTGGTATCCGTAGCAGAGTGATTGTACTGGTAACAAACACTCGCCTCCATCATGGCTCCCTCTGATTCTACGAATGACTGCGTATTATTGTCACGGAATCATGCTGGATACCTCACCGGACGTGCTCCCAACCGTCCACTGTTGGCTTATCCGATCTATAGTCTCGACTCCCTAGCGAATATCTTCAACGTCCCCGCCATCCGACGTTTCCCCACTCACATCTGCGCTGCCAATGCTGGCGTGCTTCGGGGCTGCTTTGTTGGGCGTAGCGTCGACCAAGCCAAGACCTTGGTGCACGTGGCATGGCTGGTATCTGCAGGTCATAGCATTGGACTTTACGACCGACAGCTTCACGGACGAATCGGATTTCTCTCACACTGTCAACCCTGCGCATTTGGCGGCACGACAAGACTCTGGATATCTTTCGGTCCCGTCTAGACTCAAATGTGACCGGTGTGCCTTCTTATCGTGCAGCAAAACGCAGACAGGGCCTCAGTAGTAAGCACTTGCTTCCGTCTTGGGTTCCATCTGAATTTGCATGGCAAATACGATGACGCCGATGGCGGTGTTGTAAAGTGAAGATATATAGTCGTGAGCGTCCCCTGTAAGTTGCCCTCTCTGTCTCAACCAACAGAGCGTCTCGAGCCTCTCTCGAGACAAACGGTTCGAACACCATGGTTTCCAGCGTAGTCCGCCTTGCGGCTGCATGCTCTGCATTAGCAGGCCTCACGGTGGCTCGTTTCACCACAGAGCAGTATGAGTCCGGCGAAGTCCATGCCCACATCATGGGCATCAAAATGGTTGGTTCTGCTGTTTGAAATCCCGAAGCCTACTTCGCTAACTCACATCTCCATAGGCGCAATGGGACGCGGAAATGGAGTCTGGAGCGATGAACAGCTCGCAGTGGCCTGAGCTCGGTTACACGAAATGCGAGAACGGCTTCGCCGCTGGAATACCTGGGTCTACCAACGATACCTTTCGTTGCAATAGTAAGTCAGATAGTCAACACCTCGTCGAGCTGCGATACCAAGTTGGAGAGGCAACATCGCCGAAGTAGCAGAGGATCTAGCCACGAGGTTTGCAAAAGTCTTGATCGGCTGGAGCCCTGTAGATGTCTTAGCAGTCTCGATACGTCGGGAGGCCGTGAACCACTGCTAGAAGATGGGACCCCTCCACTGTTGATGGCTATCTCAAAGTTGCTAACTGTTGCGACCAGACATTGACTTGTATCACTTCCTGCCTCATACAGCGTTAGGAGGCAACAAGGGACGAGGCTCATCCATGACAGGCTGGACGTCAGAAGACGGACGGGAATTTGTTGCCATTGGTCAATACGACGGCACCGCGGTATGGAGACAACGTTAAACTCTAAACGCAGAAGACTGACTCAGATACGATTCACAGTTCGCTGAGATCACTCCAGAGGGCAAGATCTCATATCTCGGTCGACTGCCGCCTTATGATGGTGTTGGGTCCAATTGGAGAGAGATCCGCACCCTCAGAGACACTATCGTCATAGGATCGGAAGCTATTAACCACGGAGTGGACTTCTTCGACATGAAGAAGCTCCTTGATCTCGATCCAGCGAACCCCAAGATCTTTTGCAAGGATGACCTTCTTGCTCACTGGGACGAGCTACCTGTTGGCCGAACTCACAACATTGTTACGAATGAGGAACTCAACTATGCCATTGCATGTGGCTCAGTTGCTGGCAACGAAACAATTCGCGTTAGGCCAAATGACCCCAAGATCATGCCATGCAGAGGCGGACTGATCTTCCTCGATGTCTCGGATCCAACAAATGTCACTAGCCCAGGCTGTGCGGCAGGCGATKGCTATGTTCACGATGCTGAGTGTCTGGTATACAGAGGACCAGACACCAAGTACTACGGTCGTGACATCTGCTATGGATACAATGAGGACACACTGACGATCTATGATGTTACCGACAAAGTGGGAAATGTCACTAATATCATCTCTCGGACTGCCTACCCCGGCGTCGAGTATGCCCACCAGGGTGTTGTCAACAACCGCACTTGGCAGGAGTACCTCTTCTTGGACGACGAATTTGATGAGAGAGACGCCGAGACCCCAGAATCAGTAACCAATGGCTTACCTACGACCCACATCTTCGACATCCGGAATTTGGAGGCTCCTCATTACAGCGGAAACTTCGCGGGCCGCACTCGCTCAATCGATCACAACCAGTATATCTATGACGGCTATCTGTATCAATCTAACTACGGGTGAGTACACTGAAGGGTGAAAGGCATGCAGGATAGTTTGGAGTTGTCACTTGAGCTACAGAAAGCCCCTGGCCATAGTAGAATTATCTAAGGCATCGCTAACTCTTCGTTTTAGGAACGGCCTCACCGTATGGGACATCAGCTCCGTGACCGAAGACCCCAGCGGAGGCAGCATCTGCGAAGCCGGCTTCTTCGATGTCTACCCAGAAGACGACGAGGCAGAAGGTGGCGGTGTCATCTCCTTCGTAGGTTCCTGGCACTCATACGCCGGCTTCAAATCGGGCTACATCTTCGTGCACACCATTGAGCGAGGCTCTTTCGTTGTGAAGATGACGTCCAAGGAATGCGCGAAACCACCTGTTTGTGAATCAAACACTTGCTTGACCTCGCTCCGTGCAAGCAACATCGAGGGACGTCTAGAGCAGAGCGTAGAGTTTTGCCATGACTACCTTCTGCGACAGAGGACCGAGGAGAACTTGATTCCAGATTATGCTAGAGTTGGCTGCGCTGGAGAGGAGGTTGTGGCTCAAGTCAGCAGTGCTTGTGCTTGTGTGCCAACTAAAGCTGTGCCGGACCTTCCCAGGACTACTTCCCGGCCTCCATCCCCCACGATCCTTCCACCGTGATTTTAGAGCGGCGCTGGATGCCATGAGAAGTGCCTGTTACCAGTTCACGCTCTTAAGGCATCAGTTGTCGTAGATACGGCACGGAGCCACCGCATGAAATATGCCTTATGGAGAGCATATAATCGCAAACTCAAGGACTATCTAGCCGCATATACTCGTGACTGATCCGTGATGATGACTTAACGACATGGTAATGTCGTGGTACAAACTGCTATTAAACTTAGCTTGGGCGACGTGACTCCGAGCTCACGCTATGCGCTTCGTTAATACTGTGTCTCGCAGACGTGTCAATGTGATGTATGGTATCGGCATTGTCGCCCTCCTATTCGACCATCGTAGCGAGATCCAAAAGGTCTTCCAGCAGCTCCTTTCTGATGGTKCCAGCATCCGCCTTTTCCAAGCCATAGACGCCCTCATAAGCACTGATGCTCAATTGACTCAAGAACGGTCTCAAAACAGTCCGTATGAACTCTGCCTTGGGCAACGCCTTGATGTCATCCTTGTCGACTGCAAGATCGTGTATGATGAGACCCAGCCTTCCGGTCGTTGCAGCTGGTACCTCGTCTCTTCCATCGTCGCCGAGAGCCTGTCCCACCATATCTGCGAGCGCTCCAGACTTCCATCCTTCTGGAGCATAGACAGCATCGACGGTATCAGTCACGTACAACCACTCATGCAAGAGGAACTCATCAAGTCCCAGCCCAACTAGCACCTCCAGCAGCTTACAGCACTGTAGTAACGCCAGATTGTCATACCCATCTTTCTTCTCAGCCTCATCACCCACGGRCAGCATTGAACGCAGAGCCATCTGCAATTGGGCATTGATGATCGGCCACAATGGCGCAATGTGCACTGCACTGACAGACACCGCCAATGTTCGGCACAGAATGAAAAGCTCAGCTCTAATGGCTGCAGAAGGCGATGATGAAGGACTCGCATCGAAAAGTTCTGCGAGCTTTTCTTCCAGCGTTCTCAAATTTGCAACGTAGGTGTCCTCAGGCGAAGCAAGGAGTAAGATACTTATTCTTCGCAAGTTGAGCTGTGTGCGGCGATCGGCTTCAAGGCGAGCAGCGCTGGCGCCAACGCCGAACATGATTCCCGCGCTCGAGGGTGGCGTAATGCGCGTCAGAAGCTCGGGCATGCCGCGGTCTTTGTCGTGAAGAGACCACTGATGGAGAGCAGGGAACCAGCCTTGCGTCATCACTTCTGGAGTGGCAGAGAGAAGTTTCGGATCGTTGAAGGCGTCTGCGATCTCCTTCTTCCATGGTTTTGCTCCTGGTGCTTTTCGAGTCATATGGGTCAGAAGCGTGAGAACGTCGTTTCCAACATTCTTTGGAAAAGATCGTGCTCTGAATAGCGAGGAGACCAGACTGGCTGTAATATTGTTGATGGCGGCTGAAATGCGTTCGGGGGATTCCAGTATCAGGTCGAGTTTAGACGCCACCCGGATCAGGACCGGGAGCAGAGTCATGGAGTGCTCCAGTGTGGCATGCCTGGAGTTTTCGACCCCATTCCGAGCAGTGTCTTCTAGTGCGGGCTCAGTTGCATAGCCGGAAGGCAGTGTGGTGAAAGTGGCAGTCAGAAGGCGCTGGAATATGTCTCCAATGTCGCGCCTCATCTTTCTTTGCTCCCCAAAGTTGGTATTGCTTAGTTTCTCGGACAAAAGGAGAATTATTGACAGCAGATGCGGAAGAACTTGTCTAAAGGGAAGTGGATTTGATAGAACATCTCGTAAGAACGTTATGCAGTCCGACCACACTTCGTCCAATGCATCATCCTCAATCGAGGCCAGATAAGCGGAGAGAAACGTTGCAACGTCGGAGGGGGTTATGTCAAGGGTCAGACTGGATTGCCGTGTGGAAGGAAGGGCGGATGGATTGGTACGACTGCATAACGCATCCAAGATCGCTGGCACGACGTTCTTCGGGGTGGATACCGGCATAACGTGCAGCAAGCTCAGAGCTGCCGATGCTTCGTTTTCGGTCTTGGCTCCAGACCAGTACGCAACACTGGCTTCTAGGCACTCAAGGGGTTCGACAGCAAAYAGCTGCTCGAGAAGATGTCGTGATTTGTTACGAACCTTCAGCGCATTGTATGCAGTCGTCGCCAAGCTCGATGCATCAATATCCGCTACTTCCAACGCACTACTTGCCCACAGCCACATTTTCAACGCTACGCGGATCGCATCTTGGAATGCAAGGATAACGGTGAGACGGCTGTTGGCTTGAGCAGTCCTACTGGGAGGTCCCTCGGATTTGAACATCCCAGCAGCCACGTGCGTGAGAAAACTGGGCTTTGCATGGCTCTCTTGCGGTGGCGGTGGATCAGTTGCATCCGCAAGCAGGCATGTGTATGCTCGGTTCAGTAGCATCTCTAATCCTTCCAGTAAGTTTATCAGCACAGCTTCGGGAGACTTGGATGATATGTGAGAGGCTGTGTGGGACATTGCTACTAGCTGTGAATGGGTTTTAGTAAGCTCGCCGCAGAAGCACTCCACGAGCGGTATCAAGTTGGAGAAGATAGCGTCGGCAAAGGTTGGTAAAACGTCTGCGAGGAAGGCAAGCCATTGGTCCAGATRGTAGCGTGAGCTGGGTGCGGAGAACCCCATCTGCAGGCACTTGAAGAGTTGTGGCGGTGGCGTCATCACCAGAGATGGCGCGGAGGCAGACGGAGATCGAGTGACAACGGCACGGTTCGTGTTAAGGGATGCCCGTGGCCGTATCTGCTCCCGTGGGCTCTCTGGTACGGAGTTGGAAAGCCTCAGTTTCAAGGCCATTTTGACCAACGTCAGTAGTCCACCCTGGAGTGAGCTCATGCTCCCCGTTAAGCAGACCATCAAGCGATCCAGAAGCGCTGAATCAAGGTCAAGCGATTTCAACTCTTCAGCCAGTGGACAAGATAGCAAGATGTCAAGGATTTGCACCAGGCGCCTATTCATTCTTTCAGACGAGTAGTGATCGCTGCAGAGGACCTGCACGCATGTTTCCGTCAGGAACTGGAAGCCATCTTTCTCGCCAATCTTGACTCCGTCTGACAGGAAGGTGCTGCTCAAGCATCGCCACGTCCACGCGCTGGCGTGGGTGAGGATGTTCAAAAATTGACCGTATACATGATCAAGATCGCGCGCTCGGTCTTCGCGCTCTCTTCTTGACAACCCTTGAGAGGCTGCCTGTGACGAATGAGCTATCGTAAGCCCGACTACCGGTAGATCCCTTTGAAGCTGCCGCAGCAAGATCTGAAACACTTGTTCGAGACTCGCCAGGCCGTGCAACCAGCTTCTCACGGCATCAGAAGTAGGGTCCCCTACAGCATTTTGTAGAGCGTCTAAGATCAACACCAAAGGATGTTCTAAGACCGAAAGATTGCGCTTCACGAGTTTCGAGTCTGGTAGGACACTCATGGTACTTCCACGTCGGACACTACCGCCAGTCCTCGAGGTTGGCACGGACACTGAATGGTTCCACAGAACAGCGAATCTTCTTGCAGTATCTGCATCCACGCCAGTCGTAGCTGTTGGTGTAGCTGATCGTTGCTCTAAGGACATCGTGGAAGAGATTCTCACATTCCTGATAAGTCCAGCAAGAGATGCCGTCGCGATATCATCACTCCTGACCAGGCTTTGAAGCTGCCAAAACACCCTGACAGCCTCGACATGGTATTTCGGAAGTTCTGGAGACATGTATACCCACAGCTGGGATGTCAATGTGGGTTCTAGACTGACAATGTCCTGGGGAGAAAGATACGCCTCCTCAGCGGCCAGAGCCGACAGCAAACTGACAGTGGAGTTCAATGCTGGGAATGAGATGGCCTCCGCGTCTGTCGATCGAAACTTGTCAAGCAGCGCGGTGTTGAGCTGTGTCTTGAATCCGGCGTGCAGCGTTGCCTTGCCCAGCAGTGTCACCAGAAAAGTTGTAGATAAAGAATACAGATCTGGATCCAGGATGGTGAGCGAATGCCCAGCAGTCTCGATGGCCTTGACAGCTAAGAGATTTGATATCGCGTCGTTGGCAAAAGGCAACTTAACTTGACCAGCGGCCTGATCTCCAGCACGATAGAACTCCAATATTGCTCGTCTGGCAGCGCTATCTGGCACATCCTCTGGGAAGGAGGGTGAAGCGCCTCTGCCAGACTTCCCAACAGATGGCTGGAAGACTCTAGCAGGAAGCATGTCCAAAAGCACGATCGCTGCGTCAAGCAGCACCACGCGCACTTCCGGCGTTGTTGATCTCGCATTTACAACACAGATGAGATACAGTAGCATCTGCGGGATATGTAGCGTAAGCATCTCCTCGTCCCTGACGTTAAAAGTCTTGACAATCCATCTGAACAGCTTGACGCCTTGTGCAGCGTCAGAGTTCGATTCGAATGAATCGTTCAAGATGCCAAGCAAACACTCCCATATCAGGCTGGCTTCGACGCCGTCGAAGAACAAGCTTGCACTTCGAATCACTTCAGCAACATCGTTCGGTGGCGCTGTCAAGTTGTACTCGTAGAGGCTCTTCATCGCAGGAAGGAAGATCTGCGATACTAGCAGTCCGCCAATTTCCCACCGGTCCATGAGCGATAGACAAAGCCTGAAGGGTCGGGCTCGCTGCAGCGGCGCGTTGTCGACATTTTGGAACATGTGTAAAACACAGCGCTCAAGGCTGGCTTTGCCATACGTCGAGAAATAGCGTAATTGTGAGTCCGAGCCTCCAGAACTGGAAGCATTCCGTGTGACATTCGGCGATGGCGATCGACTTCCGGGCTGATCTTTGGGCTCTGGGCCTAGGAACCAGCTCCAAAGCCGCCTATTGAGGCTCATATCCCGCCGTAAGAGCACTAGCATAGCGGCTGCTACCAAGCGATCCAGATCTTGAGTGCCAACCCTTTCTCGAAGAACTCTGGAATTCAGAGGTAGATGGGTCACGAGTAAATCGAGGAATCCGCGCTGAATCAAGATCTGAGCGTCGGATAGGCCGCAAACGAAACAGCGTATGAGCAAACCGGGCTCCGGCGAAACGACGCAGTCGGCCGCTCTCTGGTCTGCTTCTGCACCACCATCTTTCGCTGCGAGCTTCGGAAGAGTCCTAGATAGGTAATTGAGAGCGCCCTGACGCCGAGAAGGACTGGTGATGACGGAGAGGAAGAGACACTGCCAGAAATAGCCATCCTGATCACTGCCCAGCCCGACCGATCTGAAGTCCGGAGTGAAAGAACGCTCCAAGCCTTGCAAGATCGCGAACGCTCGCTGAAAGTCTTCTCCGGTCTCATCTTCCAACGCTGGTAGGAGACTGAGAATCAACGACTTCAGTGCCGGGCGTAGAGCGGATGGAGAAAGCGCAAGGATGTGGTCCTCGAACAAACGGTACAAAGCAGGTCTTACCGACAGCGATGCGAAAGACAACACGGCAGTAAGTCCCGGGAGATATTCGTGGATGTGACTTGCGATGTGAGCGTTGCCGAATGTGGAGAAGATATAAGTGTAGACCTCCAGTGCTTTCTGATGGACTCCAGAAGGCAGAGCCGGGTTCAAGCATTGGGCCAGTCGCGTGGCAATGGCATGGCTGTGTGGAAGATCGGAGACGTCGTCCTTGCGCTGACTTTGGACAGCTTTGAGCAATCGTGCAAGAAAGGCAATGTAATCCGCCCACTCCTCGGGGGAGATTTCCCATGAGCTCAGGGCTCGTTCAATGTTTGCAGCATATCGCATTTCACTCGTCAGCGGATGCACTGGCTGGCTGACAGGCCGTTGTCGCTCCGACAACGTTCGACGGGAGCCCGCTAAGAGAGAGATAAAGTAACACGCGAATCTTTGGCATGTGTTCTGTGAACAGGTTGTTCTTTGAGAAGGCGCGAGTCGCGTAGGTTTCGGCTTGACCTATTCCGACACTAGCGCGGATCTCGGACTTGGCTCCTGCCACCGCGCTTGGATACCTACTTACTGTAACATCAACTTCAACGTCACTCGGCTCTGCTCATTTCGATACGCCGTCGTCCACCGAGATTGCCGTCTCTGCGCAACGTATCAGTATKGTTGGCTGGAGCGATGCCTGGGAGCAATGAAGCCAATGCTGGATCTGRCCATCCGACAAACAATGAGACATGCTCGCCACCCGCGAATGGGGCTGTGAGCAGCAATGGCAATCCACAGGGCGACATTAGCAGCGACAATCCGAGCGATGTTGATGAATCAGAGCAGAGAGATGTCATGACACAATCTGTGGAGCTGACTCCCCCGCCGCTCCCTCCACGGCCTCCGCTCCCTCAGGCGGGAGGATCATTGAGACTCTCTTCGCGGTCATCTCGACCACAGCTGCTGTCCACGCCAACCACTGCTTTGTCGCTGGGCGACGTGCACACCCAGACTTCCAATGAATCAAGTAATTTGCCGTCTCCATCTGCCAGACCACTCTCCCGGAAAGCTAGCTATACTCATTTCGGCCGCTTTGTGGGGAACAGCACCAGCGATGGCGATGACTCGGCAAGCGTTCGAAGTTTTGTTCCGACTCTGGACACTCATCTTGACAACGAAAGCGTAATGGGCGATATCACCGGGGGTTCTACATGGAACACCGCAAATGCGGACGTGGGAATAGAAGACGACTTGTTTGATTTTTCATCGCGCGAAGATGACGTCCTGAGCGAACAGATCCAACACGAGTTTGACGAATTGGGCTCTGTCAGTTCCGATGGCTCCAGCGAGGAAGCACTACTTTCAGATTGGAAAGCGAAGCTGAAGCACTTCTTCATCTTGTCTGCATCTGGTAAACCGGTCTACAGCAGACATGGCGATGACCAGCTCATCAGTCACTACATAGGAGTCGCTCAGACTGTGATATCCTTCCATCAGGGCTCCAATGATAGCTTGAAGGGATTCACGGCCGGCGGGACACGCTTTGTGATCCTTTCAAAAGGACCGCTAAATCTGATAGCGATCAGCCGGCTGCCCGAGAGCGATGCACAGCTACGGACTCAACTGGAGTCGCTCTATATGCAGATCCTTTCGACATTGACTCTACCCAGTATGGAGCGCATGTTCTCAAATCGACCTTCCACAGACTTGCGACGACCGCTTCAGGGGACTGAGGTACTCCTAGATGGTCTTGCGGATGGCTTCACCCGAGGCTCCCCGTCGACTCTGCTCTCCGCACTTGAGTGTCTCCGACTCCGAAAGACACACAGAAGGGTCATCAACGAGACATTACTCAAGGTACGCTCTCCGAACCTCCTTTATGGTCTCATTGTAGGTGCAGGCCGCTTGGTCAGTGTAGTAAGGCCTAAGAAGCATTCGCTGCACCCCGGAGATCTGCACCTCATATTCAATATGCTTTTCGAGGCCGGAAGTGTGAAAGCTGGAGGTGGCGAGAATTGGATTCCCGTGTGTCTGCCCGGCTTCAACAACACTGGCTTCTTGTACATGTACGTTAGCTTCTTCACCGCAGCGGAAAATGGAGCAATTACCAGCGAGGAGAGATCGGCTTCCATAGGCTCCGACGACGAATTGGCCATCGTTTTGATCAGCGCAAAACAAGATGCCTTCTTTGAAATGCGGAAGATGCGGGATGAACTCGTAGCTCAGCTGGAATCTAATGGCAGCATTGCCATCATTGGAAACGCGATTCGCAAAGGCCATGCTCCATGCTCGGAAATTGTCCCCGGCACGGTCTTGCGACATTTCCTTTACAAGTCCCGCGGCAATGTCCAATTCGTCATGCCTTCATTTCCAACAGCACATACTGGAGGTCATTCTAGCGAGGTGACTAAGCGAAGACTCATGTCTCTATACCATCAACTGCACGAATCCATTCATTCTCGCACTGCGCATCTCAAGGTCCAGCACAGCATTGCTTCTGACTCTACAGCGGTTGCATGGGAGACACAGCTGTTCGAGTTGTACTGTGTAGCGGGGCCGCAAGCTTCTCGAGCTGCGCTGGCGCATGGGGCGAACAGGGTCGTCCAGTGGATCCGAAGGGAGGAGGAGAGAGTCTTCATCATTGGTGGCGCGGTCTGGTAGGAACGGACCAAGCCATTCGAGAGAATGAATCGGAGAGGGCGAAGCCTGACATCTCTGTTTGGRGGCGTTGGGACGATTAAGGAATGAAGATACGACTTTTGGGTTTCATCATAAACTGTAACATTTAAACGAGTGTATCGCGCCGACACGGGGTATCTCCAATCAACAAGCATCAAATAATCGGCATTTTCGCCCCAACAAGAATCATCCTCATCACCATCCGCATACAGCCCTGTTTTCCAACTCATTGCGTCTCGCCAACCATCCTCTCGCAGCCGTCTGGAAGGCACTCACATCCCTCTCCAATCTACCAACTCTTCCTGCGATCACCGCTCTCCACGCCCTCTGCAAGACAACAGCCGCACCCACAACCTGCTGCTGTGCTTTCACAATCGTCGCGCAGTCTCTTGCAACACGCATCAGAGCAATTCGCTGGCGCATCACAGTCCGCTCTCGCCTAGCGCGGAAGGCTCGCTGGATAGTGCTTGCAGCACGGCTTCTTCGAGATAGTGGCAAAAGTCTCGATGCTAGGTATGCCAGATTTGACAGGGTAGTGATCTTGTTCGGGACTGTACACAGCGTGCCCAGTAAATGCTTGATCCACGTAGCTGGGAATTCCAAACTCAGGAGCTGCTTTTCCAAACCTCCAGATGCGTTGGTAAAAGCCGATAGAATTGCCGTGTAAGCTCCCACTGCAGCGAACGAGGTGGTGAGGTTCGTTATTTCAACGTTGTGGTTGAAAGCGTGAACGGCAGCCCAGGACTGTAAAAGGACTTCTTGATCTTCCCTGCTGAAAGATCCTACCGGTGTATCGATATCGCCTCCAGCACGACGAATCTCCGCGCAGAGCTCCCGCCAGTCCACGATTTGAGACAGACCGTATTGACCAACAATGCTCCAGATCAATACCAACGTCTTCTCTCGGTGTCCGTCTACGATGTCAGCTGCGGTGACATCCACTGGGACCAAGCCGGCCCGTAGATGCGCAGTTCGGAGTGCGGTCAGAGCGATCTGATTATTGTATATCTTTGAGGCATGGCCGAAGCAAGGCACTCTGAGGTCCTTGCACGACACTTGGTTGGAGGACTGAAGGGCCAATTCCACCAGTTTCGTGATGAAGATACCATCGCGAAGGTCGACGGCTAGGTTGTCGACACGAAAGATCACCTCATCCAGCGGAGCTTGCATGTGTCCAAGAGTGAAGCCCATCAGCTTCAACGCCTTCGCGATATCCGGTGTCGTTGGAAGGAGGATGCGGCCCAGTTCCTGGAGCGTCGCCAGTGAAGACTTCATCGACGCACCAGTCTTGAACAGAAGTCCTGGAATGATGCCAGTCGTTTTGGCATGGTCCAGAAGCCATATCAGCATCAGGCTGCGTTGTAAAACCTTCTTCTCACGGCTCATATCCTCAACATCCTGGTCCGTATCTGCGCAGTCCACGAAGAAAGTCTCCAGAAATCCAATGAGCGACCTTCTATCGGCGTGAGGATCCAGTATCTTCTCACCCATCTTCAGATCGCCTTCTACGGATCGTCGAGTGGTGGGTGGCATCCTTCTACCCACAACAACCTCCACGGCAGCTCGGAGTGCAGGCTCTGTGTAGTTCTGGACGAAAAGGTTGATGAATCGCTTCCTCAAACCGATGTCTCTGGTGACGTTCGGCGCGAAATCGGAAGATTGGTTCGGTCTGAGTGCGCCAAATTGGACACTCGCGTGCAGGTGTTGGTGCACGTCAGCCACATTGGGTTGGTCGTAAAGACCGAYCAAGCTACACCTCAACGATTCGTGCGACTCTGGCGAATGATCCACATCAATTCCAGCTCGGGAGAACATCTCGTTGATGATGTGCGTCAATGCCACTTCCTGGTGACTCAGCCATTTGTCCTCGTACAGTTCCGGATGGGCGAGGTTGTTGGACAAGACCGGATATTGGTTGATCTTTGCTGTCTGCATCTCGCTTCGGCGCAGTGATATTGTTTCCTTGAGCGAGACGCTTGGTGGGGCCTGTGGGCTTCTTCTAGGGTAGACAGAATGCATTCGACCGTAGGTCGGTTTCGAGGTCATCACAGCATTGCTGCGATATGAGCTGGTCTTCTCTGGTGCTTCGCTCAGACTGCTAAGCTTCAACGCCGGTGGGCTCGTTGTTTTCCGACCGGTGGTAGTGCGAGCATTTTCAGATGTTCTGGGCCTTGATACGGGCAATGATGGCTTCATGGCACCACCGATGGACTGGCGAGGTGCGTTTGCCTGGCGAAGCGCAGTCAACTTGGACTCTCCCAGTGGAACCTTGAAAGTCCTCTTCTGCACACCATCCCAAGGCCGTTCCGGCGACTCATTCTCTTTGCCAGTGTCACTAGTCAATATCAGCTTCGTACTCCAAGACATCTGCATAGAACACTCACGCTCCCGGGCCATCGTAGTTCGTTGCCATCGAGTTTCCCTGCATCTGACCCAATGGTATCCTCTTCGGAGCGGCAGCGAGAGACTTCCTAGGTCTCCGCATGGGCTTCTTAGTCCCAATTGTCTCTCCAACAGAATCCAGAGTCAGATCAGCCAATCCGAGCTGGAAGGTGTCGTCCAACCGATACGTGGCGTCGTTCGCTCCCGGATGTATCGTCATAATGGTCGTGTCGTCAGGTATAAACATGGTTCGTCGCCGCGTATCTCGTTCCTTCACTGCGCCATATATCCCACTCGCCCTGTGCTCTCTCTGGGGTTGTATTACCTCTTGTGCTGTCTCATGCTCTGGCTGCGACAGTCCCTGTCTTCTGACTGGCATTCTCTGMGCGGGCTTACCAAGCAATGTCTTCTTCATCTCTGGCACCGGACGCTGCTGGCTGAGATACAGCTCCTCCTCCTCCCTCAAATCCTCCAGATTGTGGTTGTTATTTCTTCGTGGAGGGGCTTTGCTGGCAGGTTTGCTGAACATCATCGACCGTCTCCGTGGCTGGAGCGGTTGGAATGCGCGCGTATATTCAATGTTTTCGGTGTTCTCGTCTGTCGTGGTCGCACTGTCGATAATGATGAATCCTCGCGATCCCGTGGGACACGGCGTCGGAAGAGAGGGACGGGACATGCTGGCTGTCGATATTTTCTGGGAACAGCAAAGTGGCCTTTATTCGTGTGCGTCAAGTCGGGAGTGAATGAAATCACCTCGCGCGGGCGTTTGCGACGTTCGGCGGATGCGTTTGCTCTAAATTTATCCCGGGTTGGAAGCTCTTCATGTGAATCAACATTCGGCGAGAACCGGTTGCTGCGGCAACGGCCAGCACAACTCGCTTATGGTCCAAGTCGGTTACATCACTCGAAGATCTCTCAGACTGGACGAGAATTGAAACACCTTGAAGATTCGCCTCGAATTCGCGAAAGTAAGAAGAGCTGTTCAGTGGAAGACGCCACAATTGTAGATATATTTGTTTCGTGGCCTCAATCGAATAGAAAGCTGACATGGGGGATACAGGCCTGACTTTCTTTCACTCTTCTGCATACAACTTGACATTATTTCAGGGACTTTTAGCATCAAGTCGCTACTGACATTGGCCGTTGCTCGTGGTATCATCTCTTGACTTACAACTAACTTCAATATCTAGCTTCGCCGGAATGATATTTTTTGCATTGGCAGCGAGTGCCTTGAAAGTACATCCCGTTTACAAGGCCACCAGTAGAGACAGTTACGTCCCAAGAACTGAGCGGCAAGATTAAGCAATTTGATATAAATGAGTTTCATGTGGCAACTACCTACAGAGCGTACTTAAGGAGCATTCTTAACCCTTCAAAAGGCTTCCTTGGTATTCTCACCAGCCTGCCGTCAGGCGTACTGCTGCCACAAGGACTGACATAGCCACTGCGAGCAATACCCCACACGTTCCACCCTTTACTGTCGCTCCAGTGGACTGCTGTGAAGCTACGGCAGATTTCTGCGGTGCCGAGCTATCTGAATTGCCACTTCCGCCCACACTCGTGGTAGTCGAGGTGCTTGTTGCCTCTCCTGCGTCTTTCGAAGCACCAGCGGTAGGAAGAGCCGGTAGCATGGTGCCAGTCACGGTTTGTACCTCGCCATTCGAAGCTGTGTATTTTCCAGAGTATTCATTGCCCTTGCCTCCATGTTCGTCACGATAGTCTCCTATAAGACAAAACAGAAAACGTCAGCAACCCATCTCCCGATCTGAAGACCGAAAACTTGACTTACCAGTCGCTGATTTATAGCACATCAAGAGGGTCGCTCCATAGAGTATACACATCTCCCCCGAGGTGCACTCTAGTTCTGACGAAGCCCGCTTGCTGTCGCAACTCGAAGTGCCAACAGCTTCTACTGCGGCGCAGTTTGCCTGGCTGCCACTGGCACCCATTCCCAGAGGCACAGGTATTGCGACGTCTGACGTGCAAGCCCCTGCGTTTCCCGACTTGGCTGTTGATATGGATCCTGGGCCAGATGCGGTGGAACTCGGCGTCTCGTCGTCCGCGGTCGTCTCATCTTCGCCGGCTTGAGTGGTAGTTTCCCCCGTATAAACATTTCCTGTGCCCCCAGAGATGTCGTGGAAATCACCTATGATGTTGTACATCAGCATTACGAAGACCGGACATTGCCCAGTATCTCACTTACCAGTATTGGCATCCATGCAGAAGAGCATATTATCCGTATCCACAAGGCAGATCTCGGCGAAGGTACAATCAAGATCGCCAGACTCACGCTTCCCGATAAGACCAAGAGCATTCGCCTCACCCTCAGCCCTCAATTCTGCACCTGCAGCTGAGGCCGAGTCATCGCTGCCGCTGCCAAATGTCCAGGGGATCGCAAGGTCGGAAGTGCAGCTCGTTGCACTTGCGAGAGAATACAGCACCGTGCTGATACCGAGACATTTGATGAACTGCATGGCAAACTCAGTGACTGGAAATTGAAGAGTTGAATTGAGTGTGCCGCGAAGGACATGGGCGACCGGCGATTATATGCTCATTCTCAGGTGTCTTCCTCGCGTGCGAATAGGAGATCTGCTCGAGGCGCATTTCGATTCATACGCAGCCCTGTTGTCTTGGGCCTAGACCATCATCTTAATGAATCTTAGTGTTCATGCAATGTGGGAGATGCTGACACACATGCCGAATGGAGGTTGATCCGCTGTTTTGTGTTACACTGAACGCCATTGCCAAGGCGAGGCTGAAGCGTATGAACAAAGAGCAACCCGCATGTCCGATATGGTGGCAGTGTGGAAGCCATGTTCCTATTCCTGTTTTTCTATTGCGTTTGGGGAGTAGAGCATTCCTGGCCATTCCCGGTGTGCATATGCTTCGAGCCCGGAGGGCCTTGGCTCTGGCGGCGGAACGCTTCTTCTCGCTCCGGTCCGGAAAGTCTTGTGCATCTTGTCTCTCGCGAATAGCCTTGGATAAGCTTATTCGATTCCACAATATCGGCTGATGTATAGTCTCCTGCCCCTACAACGGCACGTTGTCTGAACAACATGCGGCACAGCTTTTGCAAGGCTGCTTCGAAGTTGAACCGATGAGACACAACCTTCGAGCCATTTCGATCAAATAACACGTCGGTAAAAGTCTTGACCCCTTTAGCGATCTTCGTCCATTGTGAACCGTAGTTCACAGCGAAGAAATGTCTGCTGTCCCAACACGTGCTCACTAACGCGAGGTATGAAGCTTCGTAGTCCTTTCCGCAGGGGCACCAGAGCAGTTCCTTGTCGCGTCAATTCCATCTACCAGACAGTGCAAACGGTCTGGATGGGCATTGAGGTCTCTGACGAAGATTCACATTCCTGACACACAGTGGCATGTTGTCGAAAGATTCACATCGTTCGCGGATCAGGAGAATATCGCCCCACTTTAAACTGCGCTAGAACATTCTATTTCCGAACACTTGAGCGGGGCGGGGTAACAAACATGTCCAGGTGCAGAGAGACTAGGTAATAACCAACCGAAACCTTGGTTCCAGAACCAAGCACCACTGCTCATAGAGTAGCTGATCCTTGATGAAGTCAAGTCGTTCTCACGGGACCACTAGCACTAGCCCATCGCTCTGTCTGCGGAGTAAAACTTGTTCAGCCATCCTCATCACACGACCTTCACCCTGATATTGGAAGAGCACATTGAGACATCATGGCCACGATCGATGTCGGGGAGCAGCAGCCGACACCACCAGTATCGCAGACGCCCAGCGAAAAGTTCTTTCGATATTTCCAACATGAAGTCACAGGTCTGTTCATTTACTCCCATGCAAATGACACTCGAGCTGATCCGCCACAGATCTGCAAGAGCAGATGAGCCGCATCCAAAATCACGGCACATCGGGAGGCGAACGTGCAGATGCCGTCGACCACTGTCTTTCTGCCATAGCGCGACTCTCCACTGAAGTCCAGGATGCGTCGGCATACATTCCGGCCTACGATCAGCGGACATATGGCGATGCCATCAAGGCCTTGAACACCAAACTGCAAGATGTGAGATCTTCCGTGGCACCTCGGCCGAAGTTTTCGTTCAAATCCGGAAGACTGTTCACAGCCAAGAAGAACGAGTCTGCCATCAGCATAAGCGACGCTGCAGATCTTGCTTCCCAACGGCGATTTCAGTCAATGCAGTCTGGATCGTCGAACGTCTCAAGCTTTGCTACAACACCAATCGAAGTCCCGTCTCCTGCCAACGAGCCGACCAGCAATCCCATTGGGAATGGGCAAGACGGTGATCGCCAAGATGATGCCGCTCCGCTTCCAAGCACAGCGGTCAACATCAAGAATCGCGAGCACGCACACATTACACTCCCATCAACCAACATTCACACAGCCAGCTCTGGCACAGTCACGGACATCGAGCATTGTGTCATCGACATGTCCGTCCCTTCGAGCAGCAGTCCRTTTGCAGGCTTGACACTGAAGAACATATCCCACTCCCTCGTCATCTGCGGGCACGTCAGTGGTGCGATACACCTGACAAACATCAAGAACTCCGTGGTCGTTGTTGCAAGTCGACAATTCAGGATGCATGATTCGTCAAACTGCGACATATATCTGCTTACCACATCAAGGCCAATTATCGAAGACTGCTCGAACGTACGGTTCGCCCCTTTGCCACAGACGTATATGTTGGAAGACGATGGAAAGTCCGAGAACCAATGGGAGAAAGTGGACGATTTCAAGTGGCTGAGGAATGAGCAGAGTCCAAATTGGAGCATTTTGGAGGCGAGAGAGAGACTGGCCGAGGATGTCTGGAAAGTTGTTGTTCCTGATGGTTCGGGTGCGGGTGTTGATGACATCTTGAAGACTTTCAAGATCATTGAGTGACACGCTAGGAGTCAATCTCAAGGAAGCTGACGATGAGGACGATACGATGCGATGAACGAATCTGATTTTAAGCTGACAATCTGTAGTATTACAAACCTGAAATACCACCGCATTCGTGTTCAGTAACATTGCCCTCTCACTTGGATACAAACCTGTCTCAAGCCACGGGAGTCTGCTGCCTCTTTGCCAATTCCATTACCTTCTGGGCCAAGCGTTGTCGGGCCACTTCTTCGTTCAGATTAGCTGCCTCTGTAGCTTTCTCCTGAGCCTGGACTTCTGTTCTAGGGCTAAGAACCTCAGAGCTGTCGGATTTCACGGAGCTGTATGAAGTCTGGACGTCAGGGCGGATTTGAAACCTGCTCACTTGCTCGTCCATCACAAAAAGAACTTTGCCATGTGCCAGAGTCCGACCGGCCAATTCGTGTAATATCCGACGAGCAAAGTGGCTGTTTGTGCAATACAAGTGGTCACTCAAAGCAAAGCGTGCGTGATGGTTTGACCAGGTTGAGAGAAGCGCCAGATGGCTTAACCTCATACCTCCCACTTCCGATCTCAGATCATGTCTCAACGTCATGACATGAGTGCCGACGCCATCGCGACTCCTGAGAAAGCTGATGTAGACACATTCGCTCTCAACTTAGTCATTGCCGGGACATTGAAGGCCATCGAGGCGCTTCATCTACGCCAAGCAAGACGACATGGCGAAGGCTCGATCAGATCTCTGTCGCGGTATCAACACAGGAAAAGGATATTGAACTGACGTCAGGAGGGATTGGCACTGCCTGGTTCGCATCCAAGCAGGATGACATGGCGAAGGAGCGGCGCTTGGCAATCATGTGAATGTTTTTGAGAACCGCATTTCCAGCGCTAACACACAATGGTCATTCTCTGGTCAATTTCGTGAATTGCTATCCATCACTCATCGGCTGATACGTGTTGAAACTACTAAGGTGCCTATGAAACGTCATGAGTGGAATGGACATACATCAGAGCAAAAAATGTGCAAACTCAGACACAACCTCTCCCGGTCCCCTTCCATGTGGATCCTTCAACGCCAGACTTCCTCAAACCCAAGCCCTCAACAACAATTAGCACCTCTCAATTCGCGCTACGTTCATCGTTCCCCCGCTCGAGCCGGTCATATGCCTCGAACATCCTCTCCCTCTGCTCCCTCGCGAACTTGCCCAACTGGTACCCAAGATACACAATCCCGCTTTTCCCACCAGGATAAATCCTGCTCGGACGTTGAGGAACCACTACGACGTCGAGAGAAGCATGCAGCACATCGTCATTGATCATCGCTTGGACTTTTGTGAGTTTGATGCACAGAAGCACCTGGTACAGGAACTCCGGATGGCAATCGAGAAGGTCAGGGAAGAACGGTACTTTGGGGTGGTATTTCTTCGGAATGCAGCTCCAGAAAAACTGATTGGGGAGTTCTTTGTGGATGTGGTTCACGTATAGTTCTTGGTCACGCTTCTCAGCTTCTGTGCAGTCTCTGAAGTAGTTTGCCATGTAGGGGAATGTAGGGCCTGGTCGCGGGACGGACTCCAAARGGCGGGAATCCTCTAGGTGGGCATCCAGAATGTACCTGGAGTTGATTCCGAATGGACGGTGAGAGTCAGGCAAAGCCGGGGAGGGATCGTCGGAGACTGCTGTAGCCTTACTGTCCAGCTTCTTCGGTGGCTCTTTCGATGAACTCATTGTTGCGTGCCCAGGGTCTCGGCAATCTTTCTACTCTCTGCGTTGGGATACTTTGTGAGTGTGGAGAAGAGGTTGATGTGCAACGGATAGTGTCGCTCTTATACTTTCTGACACAGTAGAGGTTTACATCACTACAAGGCACCGAGCAAACACACTTTACTCCCCGTAGCCCTTGCTCAGCAATCAAAACCATCATACAGAGCTGCGTTGTAAGAACAAACAGACGCATCAAGGTCATTCTCTACCCTTCTTGGTGGTCCTCTCTCTGGGCGGCGATATTTAACAAGTCTCAAACAGACTCAGTTGACTTCCTATGTCACCAATATGCCGAACTCTCGAATGTGTAAAATCATGCATTCCATCCTTCTCGTAGTGACAGTCCGATAGCACCTGAGAACAACAGCGAGTGATCAAAGTGACAAGTGCCATCATTGCGATCCCTCCTCCCCGCCCTCTGCAGCACTATCCGTCCGCTTCCCAGACCCGACATTCCTCAGCTCTCCCAAGTCCGCCTCATTCTCAGAGTCCTCCACCGGGAGTACAAATCTGCCGGCAAGAATGTCATCTCGATGCTCATGGAGAGCGTCGGATACCAGGATGACAAAGGATTACGAGTCTGCGAGCAATTAGGCAAGCGATGGGCAATATCCAGGTCACTGGAAGATCCTCTTGTACCAGCGTAGCAGAATACCCGGCCAGACAGTCGATGGCGGAAAGAAGGGCCCGCCATGTTATCGGCAGCCGAGGATGAGGTCCAGTGTATAACAGTAACAAGGCGTACAACGTAAGGTAACCGGCGAAAGCCCTGAAACGGATGACCTCTGAATTGATTCGAGCCGGTTGCCAGCTGATGATTTTTGAGAGAACGGCCAAACAGTCTGTCATGTTGAACATTGCTGCCATTGTAGCAATGAGAGCTTCGAAGGTTGAGCGGATGACGTGTAGACAAGTGCCCGTCGTAATGTTCGCGTAGTATCAATGTCGAGTGATATGATGACAAGTTGCCAGTGGTGACCTTCGGGCAGTACTGATATCCAGTGTATGTGAAGCTTTGTTCATTGTATCTTTCAAGAGAGGTGTCGAAGAAGTGACATCCGTACTTGGACGTCCTTTCGGCAACTGCCTTATGTGACGAGCAAGAACGCCCCAGATCATGGAAGAGAGAAGGAGAGGTTACTACATGTAGCCGGAGTCGACATATATGTAGCCAGTGATAACTGACCGTGGGGGATGTCTGCAGCTTGAGCGTGATATCCAACACAAAACACATCCGGCCAAGAGATCACTCCACAAACCGAAAGGAAAGGGTGTCCGGCACAGTTAACGATGTTACTCTCAGTACAGTAGGACATACACACATCCACACATCCAAACCCAGCATCATCGACTTGGAAAAGTAACGCCATCAAACACCTCGTAAACACCTTCCCATCCCAATCCTGAACGAGCATATCACTTCTTGCTCTTCTTCTCCTTCTTCTTTTCCTTGATCTGCTCAACTGGAACCTCTCCACCTGCCAGCACATCCGACTTTCTCTTCTCCTTCTTCTCCTTCTTCAGCTTCTTCTCAATCTTGCCCTCGTCAATGTCCATTGCGTCGGCGTCACCTGTTGACTTGCGCTTCTTGTCCTTCTTACTGGGCTTCGCGTCTGCCATCTCAACATCCTCGTCAACCTTTTTGCTCTTCTTGCTCTTCTTCTCCGCCTTGGAGCTGACACCCGGTGCGTCGTCGTCGATGAAAGCGTCGGCGGTGGGGTCCTCAACGTTGATGCTCGCAAGTGCGGCATCCATGGCGGACTTCATGGCATCGGCGTTCTTGGTCGGGTTGACGCCCTCGGCGTAGAATCTTAGACGCTCCTCAACTTGTGCCTTCAATGCCTCTCCAAACTTCCGTGTGGGTTGTTGGGAGAAGTTGTCAATTCGGGACGCGATACTGGTCTTATTTGCAAGGAAACGTGATATTCTGCCCTTGTTCTTGGTGCCTGCCTTGCCGATGAAAGAAGAGTGGTAGATGAGTCCGTACTTGGGAGTGTTGCCCTTGGTCTTCAATGCACGGAAGAGGGCCTTCTCAGCGCCCAAGATTTGGACGGTCGAGGCGGGGTATTTCGCGAGGTTGGTGAGGGATCCAGCGTGGGAGATGAGACGTGCGCCGACGGTCTCTCCAATTAATGCGGCAAGGTTAGGAGCGACAACGCCCATCTTAGTAACGAGGTAAGCGCCGACTTGCTTGCGGTAGGCGGCGAGGGAAGCAGTGCGCTTGGCGAACATCATGACATTCTCCATATCCGCCTCACCGATATCCTGGCCCATGGACACGCGGGCAGCCTCGATGATGGCCTTGGCGGTGCTCTCGTCATCGTCGACAATCTTGGCCAGCTCGTGCAGGGAGTCATCGGTGAGGGTCTTCTTGTCACCAATTGCCAGAGCGCACTGGGCGTATTTCTGGTTCTCTGATACAATTCGGATGAGCTCCGGGAAATGCCATCCGTACCACTCACGCACACGCATGCTAAAGGTGTTGACGGCCTTGTCGAGGTGGTCGATGGTAGCAATGGCCTGGATGATGTGGTTGTCATTCTTCTGAACGCTGAACTTGACCTTGGCGCGGGAGTATGCGTGTCCTAGACCAAGCTGTGCGCGAGAAATGTCACCGACTTGGAGACCGCTCAACAGCTTCTCCGCATGCAGGCGCAGACCACGGAGGAGGTCGCCGGCAAGCTCACTGGTATCGGGCGTCTCGCATTCTACACCGGGAAATCCCGCCTTGATGCTACCCGCCAATCCTTTGTCGCCGACACCGAGCGAAGTCTTGCTCTTTTTGCTGGCTTTGGGCAGGTTGGCCTCGAGCACAGTCTGGAGGTAGTCGCTCATCAATCCCTCGCTGACATCGTTGGCGTTCTCCAGCGCCTGAGCGGCGCCTTGAAAGGGCGCAAAAGACTTAAGCTGGACCATTTTGCCAAACTTGGCAAGGTCCGTCTGCGCATCTTGCACCTCCTTCAGGCGCGAGCCGATGCTGTCCGACTGCAATTTGACGGCGAAGACGGCATATCCCACCGAGGATTCGTGGAGGAGGTAGTCGACCGACATGGTGGATATCGATCCCGTGGGCGGTGGTGGTGGTGCGGTTGGTGGTGATTCTGCGATTTATTCCCTCGACATCCCGTCCTTGTCGTTGTGAGGTCGTGGGATTTGCATATTCGAACTGAGAGCTGTAATTTTTCTGCGCTAATAGATTTAACCTTCCGACCTCCCGCAGTGCGGCCCATGCCGCATTGCTCCAAACTCCATTGAAGGCCGCCAGCTTGATTGATTCACGTTCCGCCTCACCGTCCTCCCCCATAACAATACCGCCGCCATGCCTCAGGATATGCCGCCGACCGGCGGCTACGAGCCCGTCCAATATCGCCGCAACTTGCCCGTCCGCGGCTTCCGTCCCGCCTACTATCTTCTCGGCGTCGCTGGCATCATGACATATGGCTTCTGGCGCGTTGGTCAGGGAATCCGCGAGCACAAGTGAGAACATGTGGAGGGTTTGAATGAGAACACGTGTTGACTAACAAATTACAGCGAACTGGCACGGGAGAAGATGTGGTCACGCATCCACCTGATTCCTCTCCTGCAAGCCGAAGAGGACCGCGATGTGGTGAGGAGGCATTATGGGCAGCAGAAGATGGAGGAGGAGCTGCTAGGAAAGAGCCAGAGTGTTTACCATGGAGACCGGTATGTTGATCCGTGGAAGATTGGGAGTGGGAGTATGTCTTGGACTGGATTACTGACCCGTCCTGTGTAGGTTTGTGCGACCGACATATGCTGTTACGCCTGCGAATACGACGAAATAGGTGTGGAGATCAGTCTGAGACATTGCGTGGTGTGCTGTACATACCCTGGAGTTATATGGGGAAGTTGAATGAATGCGATGAAACATCGCCTTTCCTTTTTGTCGATTTATGGCCATTATTCTAGCACCGTGCCTTCTGATGGCGTCTGAATGTGCACCCGCACATGGTAAACGACATCAACAACGAGTCAGGTGTCCGAAGTGCTCAAATGCGCCTCCTCACGTCTGGATCATGGCAGCTTGGCCAAGCCCCTAACCCGACATTCCAGACATGAGCTTAGACGTTCGAGAACGCAGACATTGCCAGGAATCAGAGACGTCTCTCGCGAACCGCAAATCCAGCATGAAATAACTTCGTTGAACCACTAAGCTCGAAACATCAAACGACATCATCTCAGCTCTCTCTGCTCTCTTCGCGCTACAACCGAGACACCAAGCCCGCCTGTCTCATCTTGGAGCAYAACCACTGAGCGTACATAAACCTCCTTCTCTCGCGTTGCAGGAGCCTCAGAAATCATCACCTTCGCCATTCCCCACAACCAACAACTACTGGCTAGTCGCACACTCAGCACCACAGCATCTCATCCATTCACTCACAAGACATCTATCGCATATCCATCACAACACACCACCTCAAACCACCGCAACCATGCCCAACTCCAACTGCTCGCAAGGCCACACCTGGGTTAACATCGCGCCTCCCACCCATGGACGCGACGTCCTCATAGCCCGACATTACACGGACTCTACGGGTCGACAGCATCCCCAGTGCGGTCTTACGGGATTTAAATGTATTGTATGCAGGTTGCGCGTTTGTGGCACTTGTGGAAGCAGTTAAAGGAATGAGGCTCTGCTCATGCTATGCTCTGACGAGGAAGAGACTACAAGAATTGTGCTGGGCACAGGTTTGGAGCCCAAATTATGCAGGTTGTGCACAAATCTCAAACCTCTCTTGCCTTGCTTCTTTTACCCGCTTGCTTCGGTTTCCGTTTCCCTTGTCTTCGTTTCTCTTGTCTTGCTACTTTTACTCGCTTGCTTCGGCTCTCGTTTCTCTTGTCTTGCTACTTTTACTCGCTTGCTTCGGCTCTCGTTTCTCTTGCTCTCCTCTTCTGTCTCACATCGCTTTTCCCGCTGGCCCCCGCATTCATCGTTGGAGTCGGTGTACGTTGTATCAACATTCTGGAGTCCGCTGCCTCCCGCTGTACCACCACGGGTAGCTGCAGAAGACAGCTCGCAACCTCCGCTCACAAGCTTGCAGAACATTTAACCGGTATCATATTCGGAGCGGTCAGTCAGAAGATCTACAGGTCGTAAAATTGCGAGCATCGCATCGATGGATGCCTGCGGGCTGCTACAGCTGACAGCTTGGTAGCTTGCCCCTGCGGTCCCGTCCCGTTTACTTGGATATCATCTGTCGGGTTGCGAATGCCGCTGCCGTGTTTGAACATTGGAGAGACGTGTCTGTTCACACTCCGGCGAATACAATTCGTCCACTTCAAACGGCATGCTGGATGGGATTCAGGGATTGGGTCCTAAACACACCTCCCATCCTTGCCTAGCTTTCACGCTGGTGTTGATATTGGTGTTTTCGATCCAATATCTGTGCTCTGTGTGCTAGTTCGTCGATTTACTGTACGCGGTCGACCTGTTTCACAAATGGGAACGCCGTCTGAGACAGTGACGTTTCTACGAGCTCTTCACCATCGTCCAGTACCTTACTCTCGTTTGCTTCTCGTCCCTATCCTTTTCACACGCCTTCGAGACGGCCTCTATCCTACATGACAGGTCGGCGGATGCGTCTTCCTCCAGCAGGGCCTTCTAAAGGTCCCTCTGGCAAACCGCCTCCAACAGCTCCGGCCGCTATGAGGAACAGCCAGCCGGCCGGCTCGTCCACCGCCAGTACTCATTTCGCCACGACGAAGGCAACAGTGGTTGCTAGTCCTGAACCCAAGCAAGCGTCTTCTCCCAGAAGCAAGAAACGTGTAGCAGTCGGTCTTGATACAGGATCGAACCGTTCATCAGTCTCCAGTGTGGAGAGCGAGAAACGCAAGCGGTTCCGCGATGAAGACGACGAGGATAACGACAAAGCATGTGCCGCCTCTGAGACGCGAAAGATGTCTAAAGTGGGAGACGCTGGTCTCATGTTACGGTATGTTCGTAGATCGTAGTGGACTGATTATCTCCGCAATCAAATTCAAGTTTTGCTAAACTTGTTTACAGCTCCATCGTCGCCCCTGCTCCACCGAGTGGCCAACTCCCTCTCACGCCTTCGAAACACTACATCAACAGTCTCAATGTTACGGACAAATACACCGTCGATCTCGAAATCTGGGACCAAGTGATCCGTGACAGCAAATCCTCCCAAGTTAAGCCCTCAGAAGTATTCAACGTCCACAAGCCCTTTGCGGAAATTGGTCCAAAATGCCAAAGAGAAAGATGCTATTTGGTGAGGCTCATCGAGGTTTCTACGGAAAATCAAGTGAAGCACTATAAATACTATGTCTGCATTCCCCTTGATAGACGTCCGGTTTATCTTCCAAAGTACGCCAGAGACGCGAGCACCGCATTGTTGAAGGTCATCAAGGTCTGTTTGATGCGGAATGTCAAGGATGATGCGCTGAAGAAGGGCTATGAACAGGATGCGCACAGGAGAGCCGATGAAGATGTCAAGGGCAGGTATGCTCCCCTTCCTGAGACGACCGGCCCCTCCCATGGTGCCCGCATTGTTGGAGGACCTCCAGAGCCGTCGACACCAAGCAACCCTACTACGAGAAACAAAAAAGGAGTTAGGGGAAAGCAGAGAGAGGTTCTCATCACGCCTTCTTCGCCCAAAACGATCAAGCCATGTCAAGAATCCTCAACGATACCTTCTCACACTTTTCCGAACATCAACTCCCCTCCTTCGCCTTTGGATCCCGTAAATGTGCATCGCAAAGATTCGCTCTCTCCATCATCTCACACGCCCACCAAGAAAAAATCAATTACCATACCAACTTCYCCAACCCCAGCATTATCTGTTCACGGAACGCCACCTTACAATCCCACACCCCAAACGAATCTCGACTCTGTAGCACACCGCAAAGCCTCGGAAGCCGTCATAGATCAATTCGAAATAGACAAGATTATCGCGGAGAGGGCAGGATGCCAAGCTAGGCGGACACAACAGGAAGCGAAGGCGGCACAACACAAGGCCAGGAAGGCACTTCAGGTGGAAGATGAGGCATATCACGTCGCCAGGCGGGCTCAACGGGTGGCAGACCAGGCATATCATGCGGCCAGGAAAGCGCAGTATGTAGAGGATGAGGCAGAGCACAGGGCTCGAGAATTGCAATTTGTGGAGAAAGAAAAAGATATGCGATTGTTGGTGCGTGAGTTGGAACTCAAATTGAAGATGCATCGGGCGAGGTAAGGAAGATCCAGATCATGATTATAAGCAGTAGTACGAAGCTAATCCACTACTTTTATTAGTGTTGCGGAGAGCGATTGGGAGGATCGGAGTGTATAGGGAGAATATGGGTGTCGAGTAGAGAGTTCAGGCCAACTTCCAATTCGGATGATGTTGAGCATGAACCAGCACGGGGGGATCATTCATGCCAGTTGGCTAGCAGAGAGACATAAAAAGGGTAAAGCAAGATTGCCTATTTGCTTAGATAGAAGTGCTGTCGCGATAAACCTGCCGAAGCTCGAGCTTCGTATCGTTGCCAAGGTGGTGGAACTCGGGAAATCTGCAGCAGACTGACGTGCCTTGGTATTTGCCTCTGATTCTTCCCGGTATACGTTGAATAATGTAGCATCTTTCCAGATTGCTGCGCTGAGCAATCGCTGCACACTCAGTGCTGTGCCAACGGACGGAATGAGCACTATCCCTCGAAGTATCCCTTTTCTGCATCTATGTCATCAAAGTCATGGCAGAGTCTATCTATCATCACCCAGCAACCTTCCAAACACCTCCATCCCTGACAACACTTCCTTCCTTCTCCATCTGCTCCAACAGCCAGACAATCTCATCATCACCCCACGTGAAACTCGGCAGCACCATTTTTACCATACTTGTGATCCCCATCATACCAYCCACAGGCCTCGCACCATTCGCTCTGAGCATGGTAAGAATGAAAGTTGTAAAAGTAGGAGCCTGTTCACGGAGCTTCTCCGCCTCGGATTTGACAGCAGAGATCAAAGCAACATCCCCAAGTCCTGTATCGTCGTTGCCAGCGTCGAAGTTGCGATCAAGCTCCATATCTAGGCGCTCGAGAACTGCGTAGCGTTGAAGTTCCACCTCATACAAGATCTTTCTGGTTTGAAGGAAATGTACTGCATTGACCACAACGTCATGGGACATGTTCCGAAGTTTCTCGATGTCTGCGATGGAGAGGCCGGATTCTGCGTTGTATTCCATGTTCTCTGGATCGCCTTCGTCGGCGAAAGCCGCCAAGACACTCGCGACACTTGCATCGACCAAACCCAGCTCTTCTGTTCGGTCTTCTAACTCCAGTGTGATATTTGCCTTACACTGTGAGTGGTTATAGACCAGTCTTCTTTGCCCGCCAGCATTCTGGTACCTGGTAGCAAATGTGTCCAAGCGTCTTTGTGCTTCAACCGGAAGGGCGAATTCGTCATGTCGAAGCTCAGGCCAGAAGTGTGCAGATATTACCTTCACCTCGAGATGCATAGTATCCTCTACACGCTTTTCAGTCTGCGGCGAAAGCTCCGCCGCGCGTGGCTCTGCTGGGAGACGTGTCCGTTTTGGGAAATGCAGACCATCGCGATGAACGGAGACGAGCATGAGAGCCGCCTGGAATTGCTTCCTGTCCATTCTGTCCTTGAATGAAGCATACAGAGAAGCGACGGTGATACCCTCCTCAGGAATGGCAGCTTGGATCTGTTTCGGTGTAGCTGGAGGCTCGCGTGCTGCACCATTTGCGATGTTGGACAGTTTGTCTCCGAGCCGACGGACAAGAATGGCCGAGTCGCGCATGTCCTTTAGCATGACCTCCGCTTCTTGCATTTGCGAGGCATCAAGTCGCGATTTGAGCAATTCAATAATCTTGGTCTCTTTGAGAAGCGACTTGGTTGTGTTTCTTAACAGACTCTCGCCGAATGCCGACGTGAAGGCGGCCATGAAATCTTCCTTTTCAAACAGCCCAAGAATATGTGCTACGACGTCGTCTGCTTTTGAGGACTTGTAGTTCGGTCCTGCATCGATGGGATCCGGAACCCATTCCATATCGTTGAAGTCAGAGGACCGATCCTTGTCGGCGTCTACTGCAGATGTAGCTACTTCAGTGGCAATTTCGGCACAGATCTTGTCCTCATCGTGGGCAGACACAACTCCATTCTCGTCGATGTCGGCTAACAAACTCGCGGCTATGATCGCTACAGTATCTTCACGCTCGCGGAGGTAATTGCGGATGGGTATGGCCACTTTCTCAAGGAGTACGCCACGAGAGTCGAGCAGCTGAAAGACATGGATTACGCTGAGATAGATGTTCAAGATCTCCGACGTGCTTGCTCCTGCATGAAGCAAACGGCGCTGCATCTGCTCCGAGAAGCTGGCGCACACCTGGGCTTTTGCGGTGGGCAGATTGTTTCCAGCAAGATATTCCCTGATGTCGAGTACTGCACCCTGACTGGCGGGCCAATTGCGAACGTGGTCAAAGAGTGAAGCGACCCGCAGTTTCTGCCCAAAGTTGTTCACAGCTGCAGTCAGAAATTCTTCCGAAGGAAGATGCACGGAATCATCTCCCGTAAGAGCAGTGACCGCACGCTGGGCAGATGGCATGAAATACTCCTCGATCCAGGTCCGCAGCTTGGCCATGACAGAGGTCTTTCCCACCCAGTCCACTCGAAAGCATTTTCTTTCAATCGCAGGCCCTTGCAGAATACGATGGACTGCCAGTGCAAATGCACGCTCCGCAATGGGCCCGCCGAGTCCGACTTCACGGAGCTCGGTCAGGGAGGCAACATCCATCTCTACTGAGCAAGAGCAGTGCTCTTGTTTAGAGCAATCCAGTGCACTGGTGTTCTCTAGACCATGATTCATAGACTGGAACAAAAAGTAGGCCAGACTGCGTTCGACTCGCTGGCTCGGCAAGTTTTGCAGTAAACGTGCATGGAAAATCTCTCTTGCCTGATTCATGAAATCATTCAACCTAGACTTGGTCGAGGTGAAGTCGCGTCGCAGCTCGCCGATGGTGAAATACAGCCTCTGCGCGTGCTGCAAAACCTCCACTGTTTCGCCAAAGGCAGCCGTAACTTTGGTGGCAGCTAACGGGCGAGTCCAGAAGTCTAGCCTTGGTAAGACATCGTACCGACAGTGGGTGTCAATCTCGTGGAGATACCAATCGAGGAGCTCCTTATTGGTGGCATCGTTGCTTGTCAAAAGGTGGAGGGCACTCTCCGCGTCAGGGTCGTTTTTCAAATCTCTGGCTTCGCTCCCTAGACCAGGAGATATGGTCAGAAATCGGGTAGCAGTACTCCACRCTCGCACATGACGGAGACCCTCATCCGTGGGTGATGTCTGGCTGGTAAAACTCGGTGCTACAAATCCTCCTGGCGATGGGAATACTCCTATGTTGGGCGTAGCTTCTGGTGTTGGGGTKGAGTATGACTTGGCCGGAAAGATGGACTGGAAGATCCTGTCAAAGTCCACGTCGGCGTGGAATTGTGTTGAGGCCATGTCGATTGCTGCATGACCAGATCTCATCTCATCTTGCAAGATGGAATGTAATTTGGCTCGCCCGCGTCGATCTGTTGTTCCATTGATTTGGAGGACGCGTCGATGTAGGTTTACCTTAGTTTGAGGTGCCGTGTGGCTTGCGTGTGGCGGTGCAAGCAAGGTATGACGTTGTTTGCCCTGGTTCGATTCTCCCGCATCGGCGTGAAACACGAGAGAAACCTGCTGCCAGGCATAAGACAACTACCCACTCTCTCGTTCTTGACATTGACATCTACCGACGCAGGAATACTTTCCCGTCGACCACAACTTCCCACTTGAGTCTTCTGACCGCTACCCTTCAACAACATCCCTCTCCGTACCAACAACACCACCTCACACCCACCCATTCCGCCGGCATGTCGAAACGCAACACTGGCTCAAATGTCGTCGACAAGTCCACCAAGGATGTCGCTCAAGACGCCTGTATGATGCCCTGCATACTCCTCGTCCCATCGAGCATCAGCTAACCACCGCTTGCAGTGCCCGACAAGCAAAACCGCCTCCTCAACGACCCCAATCCGGGTCACTTCTCCCTCATCCGCGCCTACCATCTCGCCGATTTGATCACCCTCATGAACGGCTTCTGCGGTGTCATGTCTGTCATGTCCTCGATGCGCTACTGCCTCACTCCATCCCACACTGGACATGTGTGGGCCGCCTTGGCTTTCATGCCCTTCGGCCTCTTCTTCGACTTCTTCGATGGCATGGTTGCGCGTATGCGGAAAAAGAGCAGTCTGATGGGAGCGGAGCTGGACTCTTTGGCTGATTTGGTGCGATTCCCTCTCCGCTGTGAGCTGTGAATGATAACACTGACCACCCGCAGATCTCATTCGGAGTGGCGCCTGCTGCTTGTGCATTTGCCCTCGGCGTCCGCACAAGCCTGGATCAGCTGTTGCTGACTTGCTTCGTGCTCTCTGGCCTGGCAAGACTGGCGCGTTTCAACGTCACCACCGGAAATGTACCAAAGGATGCTTCAGGCAAGGCCAAGTACTTTGAGGGTTTGCCCATTCCTACGAGTCTCTCCATTGCTGGACTCATGGCGTACTGGGTTTCCAAGGGCTGGGTTCAAGAGGCGATCCCGATGGGCACGATCGCGACGGGCACCATCTTCGAGTTCCACCCCGTGGTGGGACTGTTCGGCATCCACGCATGCTGTATGCTCTCGAAGACCCTGCACATTCCCAAGATATAGGGAGTTCGGAGCCTTGTGAAGAAAATGGAAAGGCTTTTAGCCAATCTCCTATCCTAGCACAATCACGGCTGGAATATGGGCAGTGTCGGGGCGGATTAGCATTTTACTCATGTTCTGTGACGGTCACAGCGAGCGAAGATACCCTCTACAGCGTCTCCATTCAACATGAAAGTTACGACAAGAACAATTCATCCATGGTCATGTGTAAGTGTCCTCTGTTACAAGAGTCGGCGACTGACGACAATCGTCAGGCCGCTCACAGAGCACTCGTGAGGTCGTAAGTTCCATTCACTCATCTAAAKTGGGGTGGGTAGGGCGGTGCGTGCCTCGTGCTGCTTCCAAGTTGAGAATTAAGAATAGCAAACTTTCCTTCTTTTCTCATCTGTCCATCTTCACTTCTGCGCCATTCTTCGTGCGCGTTCCTTACGTTACCGCGAACCGTTGGCGCCATCCACTCGACACCCAACACGCTACACTCAACAGATACACGACGATCGCCAGTGCTGCGGCCATGATTCGATCGCAGCTCGTGCCCTCGCCGGGCGTGCACATCCCCTCGTCTGCAGAGTCAAACAAGGCCACCAATCAGCATGTCGAGCCAAGTCCCAAGACGAGCGTCTGGTCTGGCTTCCGTACGCCGCCAGCGTCCGCGCATAAGGATGCAGGTACCGCATTTCAACTTCTTCGAAACGCCGACAAACAACCAGCATTGTCCTTTGGATTCTCCACCTCCAAGTTCAATCCTTCGGTAGGCGCGCAGGCTAGCTCCTATACCTCATCCTCCTCCGCATTTGGCGCTTCCTCGTTCGGTGCAAAGCCGTTATTCGGCTCATCTTGTTTTGGATCACCCTCCTTCGGCTCAGCTTCCTTTGGTCAAAGCAATCCCATCCTGGGCCTTCCATCACCCTCTCCGGGACCTCAGAATCGGCGCGCGCAGCCTCCAGCCCTACCAGGCGACGATGTGTTATCCAGAGCAGTCCGTCGCGCTACCGTCAATCGACCCGCAATCATCGGAAATTCAGAAATTGGTGCCGATAATCTAATGGCTAGCTACCTGAGCAGCCACGGTGAATCTTCAGACGTCGAGACTTTGACTAAAGATCTCGTGTCGATCTCGCAGACTCATCCTACCACCATGAGCTTTCTCCGGCACATATTTGAAGAGGCCTCTCGTGGCAACGGCAGCGTACCCATTCCACCCAAACGATCACATCAATCGAAGATGCAGATCAGCGCACAGAGTGCGCTCGACTTCGACCTCTACCTTGATTTTAGACAGTACGGGTGGAGCGAAGATCTCCGCGACTACATCGTGCGTATGATCGTCTATGGTCTCTCTCCCAGGGAAATCCGCGCCGCTGTCAAAGCCGACATGGACTTTACTCACGGTCAGAATCATGTATCGGCGGAGGAGGTCGAGGAACTGGTCTTGTGGATGCGTGGACGTGAGGCAAGCATCGTCGAGGACGCCAAGCTCGTTGGCTCTACGTTTGACTTCTTTCGGCCTTCAATCTTGGAAGAGAGAAGACTCGCGAAGGCGGTTCGGGCGCCTAAGGGCAGCGAACCTTCTGGTGGTGGACGGGCCGAGGCAGATGCGAATGCTATTGACAGCGGGACCAGTTGTCGTTGTGGTGACAAGAGTGGCGTGTTTCAGCCTTTTGGCGATTTCCAAACAGACACCAATGGAGAGGTTCACGGCATCAAGCAGTCGGCTGAGGATGCCGACACGAAGTCGAGGTATGGACAGTTTCGGTTCATGGACCTGCCCGCGGAATTGAGAGACTGGGTGTACAAATTGAGCATTATACCCACGGGCTTCATCTCTCTACGCAGCTGCGCGCACCACATGCCCGCCGGTGTGTTCCCAGCTATTGCAACCTCCATCTTCGGTGTTTCCAAGGCTGTCAACAAGGAAGCAGAAGGCCTGCTTTTGGATAACACCATCATTGTCAATGGCTGTCTGGAATGGGGCAGCCGTTCGGCAATCCACCGAGCGCAGCTACCAGAGCATATCATTCCTCTCATCAAGTCATTGGTCATCGTCATTGACTTCACGAGAGTTGTACGCACTGCTCGTGTTGCCGACTGGCGGGTCGCTCAAGGCATGATCGGGCTGAAGAGGCTTCGAATTTGTGGGATCGCTATTGATCCTGCTAACTGTCCCTCGTCTGAGCTGTCCACATACTTGGGCATTATTCTAGAGCGCGTACCGGCCGACTGCGAGGTCTGCTTTGGGGAGGAGAATGGTGGTGCGGAGGTGGAGGCCCATGTGCAGGACATGGTTGAGAAGATCAAGGCAGGACAATCCATCATGCAGACGAGAGTTTTGGTGAAAAGCGCAGGTGCCATAGAAGTGGCCATGTTGGAGAGTGCATGGAAGGATATTGAGGACGAGGTGGTGAAGGGATGCAAGTCGGGCTTCAAGGAAGACTTTCGGTTTGCGGACAGGAGAGCCAATGGGGGAGCTGGACGACCACTGGCAGCAACTCCGCCGCCGCCAGATTGACGCCGAGGAGGCACAATGGGATGATTAATTGTGTTGGGATTGTTGTTTGGAAGAATGATCAGTCGGCTGCATGACTGACTGGAAGGGGGCTTGGCGGTGTGGATGCATTCGCAGGGGAACACAAGTCCAAAGCTTGACACACTGTACTTCTGAAGGAGCACGTGCTTTACGTCCGTTTGGATGTAGCCAGTAACGAATGAAATGAAAACCATGCATGAATGCTTCAAGCCGTTGGTCTCATTTATGCTAAATAGATACACTTGTACACAGCACAACCCTTATCAACACATCCCACCCCTCTTTCTATTTTCTGTTTCGGCATCACTAGCATTATGTAATCTATCTGCACAACCTCAAGTCCTCTGTATTGCCGGCGGGGGTTGCGCCCCGTCATTTTCATCTTCGTCTCGGATGGCGGTTCCACCAAAGTATCCCGTCTGTCTATAATCCTTCTCGGAGTAAGGGGTAACATAAAGTGGGAACGGATTCGACTGTCGTACGACAGGCGCGGGTGCGGCGCTTGTCGCAGAGTAATTCGACGAACTCGAAAAAGTCCGAGTCTTGTCTGTACTCCTGCTGTAGTCATGCTTCGGTATGGCGATAGGACCGGAAATTGGTGGTCTCGGCGATAGGGACCCCTGGCGGTCTGCTGTAGCATTGACAGAGGTTAGGGGTTTGCCGGTGGCGTAGCGATAGGAACGACGGACAAGTCCGGGTATCTAGAGGTCAATCTTAGCATTGGTGCGGTGGAGAAGGTCAGGATGGGCTTACCGTTGGCAGGCAGCAGCAGATCTGGCTGAGATATGCCTGCAGGGAACTTTGTCAGTGTGTTTGCACTCGGCGTTGGACGGTTCGATCTCTCATGGATCTCTGAGTGGAATCGTTTCGTGGTGGTTTCCATTCACCCAAGCTTGAACACACCTCAACATTGCTGTAGATCCCAACAAATCCCCATAGCCTCGTGGGATTAGGACGAGTTGCGAAGCCACGGACGTACTGCAGACGGACACATGAGATTATGGTCACAATCACTCCCACCGAGAACACAGCACATAACCTGTCGGAAGCGTTGTCAGCCGAAGCGTTCTTGAAGCATCTGGAAGCTTTGCATACCCAGCTTTTCTTGAGATTGGTACTCTCAGCTTGACAATATTCGGGATCGGCAAGACCAGTACCGCCAGATCAATCAATATTGCGATAATTGCAAGGCTCCAAACCCACGCCTCTCGATCTATGCAGGTCCCAACTCTTTTTGGATCTTTAAGACGAGCCCATTGAAAGTCCACTGGCGTGCACTGAACAATCGCAACCAGCTGAAAGGCTGCGTATGCTGCCAACAGAAACGACAATGCCACGAAGCAAGCTGATCGGAAAGAAACCTCGGACGGCCAGATCCGTAAGTAGAGAAGGACCAGAGAGATCTTCGTGAGGAACAGGACCGGCGTGTAGAATATCGTATCCAGATAGAACCACTGCCTTGGGTGAGCTTTGTTTCCTCCAACGCCGCGCATCTCAACTTACAAATATGAAATCATAGATATTCTGTGAAGTCAAGCCCCAGATGTCTGTTCCTCCTCCCGCGTGTATCGTGTATACGTCACAAATGGTCAATGCGGTCAAGGGAATATAAGAGATAATGGCGGCCAAGTCGTCCCAGCCGAATCCAGCACCTCCGAATTTGTGAAAGCGAGATGTGATTCGTGCGATTGTGAACAGTGTTGCAATGGCATAAAGGCCAAAGAAAAGAGCATCCATGGCCCCGAGATCTCGAATCGGACGCTTGCAGGTTGTCGCTTGAAAGTAGATGGCCTCGAGCTGTTCACTGAAAGGACACGCTGCAGTACAATGGGTGAGGTCGGCGGTGAGCTTGTCACTGCAGAAGCATGCAYCCCTCAGAATGCAGTCGTGTTCTGAGAGCACTTGGCTTGTGCATTGCATCTGGGTGTGATCGTTAGCAATGTTCGCCGTTGCCAAAGGGAATACATACCACACAAGGAGACAGCTCTGCCATGGCAGTTCCATTGACGACATTCTGCTCGGCTGCAGCCCATCCGCTGAGCACAAGGCCGAAAGCAAAGGTGACAGGAAGCCTCATACTACCTGCGTGCGTCGCAGTGGGAAGGGGGRGAAAGCAAGGAAAGATGAATGTGAAGCAGCAGTATGCTTCTGAAGAACTGAATCATCTTGGCCAACGAGTCGTGCTGAGGTGTAACACATGGTGATGGAATGCTTAAACCTGCGGCAATCCCCTGACTAATGCACCTGGCACAGCAGGCACCATTAGGTCTGCAGTCAAAAATTGCAGAATCGGGCTGCGATCTTTTTTTACCTCTTCGAAAGGGATAAGCCTGGTTGCTGGAAATGCACTGCGGCTTTCTTCGAGTGCATTTACGCTGTGTGCAGAAGCTATTCCCACAAAGTCCCGGCCTATATTGGCTGCGATGGAAGACGATACCGTACCGTGTTTAGGCTTTTGTCGGCGAACACTCTCGTCACAGCGTGGGACGCAGCGTGCAGACAACTCCAGTGTGACGCCGTCTCGGATCGACCGGGCGATGCCAGGCACCGCTGATGAAACATCGAGGCGGCGGGCYGGAGTGAAGACGGGAGGACGGGCGGGAGTCCAGGTGTTTGGAAGGGGCATTGACGAGGGGCAGTTCTGTAAATAACCCACGCTAGTGTGTATCCAGGATAATCGCGTCGACGCGATACGGCGGCTGACTGGAACATCACTTTCCATCTCACTAGTCAACATCACCACCACCGCTGCAATTGGACCCCCCGCGGTCATGGCGCACCGTAAGCGCTCTCGGCCGGATGAAGATATCGACGGGGATGTCGGAATTGAGGTGGACAGCGCCAGCTCAAGCTTTCAGCAGACATTCAGCAATAAACGGTCGCGTGTGGTTCGCGCATCAGACCGCGACGGATCTGCCGGACCAAATGAAGAGGACAACTACGAAGACCTGCTCGCTGGCTCAAGTGTGCGTGGAGACAATGTCGATCTTAGCATGCTCGACGAACCTAGCGACGATGAGAGTGAAAGCGAGCCCGTCGACGAGCTGCAGGCAACGCAAATGGTCAAGGAGCAGATGCAGCGACTGGGCGAGAACCTGGCGTCTGAACAGGGCGTAATCATGGAGATACACATCCGGAACTTCATGTGTCACGCCAATGTGCGGGTGCCGTTTGGGCCGCTCATCAACTTCATTACCGGTGCGAATGGAAGCGGGAAGAGTGCCATCTTGACTGCTTTGCAGGTGTGTCTGGGAACGAAGGCGAAGAGCACAAATCGCGCGGCCAACCTGTCCTCCATGATCAAGACTGGGCAGGAAAGTGCTTCCCTAGCCGTCAAAATCAAKAACGAGGGCGAGGACGCCTTCAAGCCGAGCATCTACGGCTCCAGTATCACGGTTGAGCGCCACTTTACTCGCGCTGGCACTTCAAACTTCAAGATCAAGAATGACCAAGGCAAGATCATTACCACGAAGAAACGAGACCTGGACGAGATCACCGAATCCTTTGGCTTGCAGCTGGAAAATCCAATCAATGTCCTCACCCAAGACCGTGCTCGTGAGTTCCTGTCGAACAGCACGCCTGCGGAAAAGTACAAGTTCTTCATCCAAGGCACTCAGCTGCAAGCGCTCGACGGCGACTACAACCTGATGGAGGAAAAGCTGGACATGGCCGAAGAAGCAGTGAAGATTGCTGCTGGCGATCTGGACATGTTCAAGGAGAGGGCCCAAAAAGCAGAGGAGAGGAGAAAGCGTCTGGATCGCGCCGCTGCAATGCAGGAAAAGATGAGAGCTGTTGAGCGACAGCATGCTTGGTGCCAGGTGGAGGAGCAGGAGAAATTTCTTCGGCAACTTCAGGAGGAGGTGCATATTTACGAAGAGCATATTGAAGGGCTTCGAAAAGAGGCGGATGAWGCGGGAACCGCCTATGAAGCACACAACACCGCCTACGAATCTGCCCAACGCGCTATCGAAGTGCTCGGGGAGCAGTCGGGACCTGCGGAGCAAAAGTATCTCGAAGCGAAACAAGCGTTCGACAGCAACAAGGAAGAGCTCTTGAAATCCCAGACCGAGCAGCGCAACATCAAGGGCAGCTGGAACTCGGCCAAGGCAAATGTCACACGTCTGGAGATGGAGCTCGGTGAGGAGAACCGCCGTCTTTCGGGTGCCGCAGGAGACGCCCACGAGCTGCGTGTCCAGGAGTTGGAAACGTTGAAGACTGCATTGGAGGCCGCCAAACAAGCTTACACCCACCATCAGTCTACACTCCAGGGGCTCATAGACGCCAAGACGGAGGCTGAAAGCGCTTTCCACAACCAACAGACAGACGTGGACAGAGCCAGGGACGAATTACGGGCTGCCGAAAGCGCTTTGAATGGCCTACAACGGGATCAGGGCAATCCACTCGACGCGTACGATAGAAGGATACATGACGTGCTGAGAGCAATTGAGAGGGAGAGTCGCTGGCGTGTGAAGCCAGTCGGGCCTATGGGCCGCCACATCCGCATCACCGAGCCGGAGTGGACATCGATCTTAGAGAAGAGCTTTGGTGCTATTCTCAACTCTTTCGTCGTTGTGGACAAGAACGATCAAAACATCTTGAGTGAGATTATCCGAAGACATCGTATAGACGGCATGAGCGTCTTTATCAGTCGCGCGCAAGATCCTCTGAGCGTAGATGGTAAAGAGCCAGACCCGACCTTGTCAACCGTTTACAGGATTCTTCGTATTGACAACGTCGCGGTCCGCAACACACTCATAATCAATCAGGCGATTGAGCAGCTTGTCCTGGCCAAAGACGAGACGGAGGGCATGAACACCATGTTCCCGACCAACGGTCGAGCGATCAACATCCGGGCCGTCCTCACGCACGCTGCGAAGCGAGGTCATGGCCTGCGTATTGATGGCACTCGTGCAGGTGGAAAACGTACGAACCCAATCGAAGCATGGACTGGAAAGCACCGGATGAAAACAGATCGAGACCAGCAGTTGCGACTCCAGCAGTCTATGGTCGACGACGCCAAGAAGAAGGAGGACGAGGTCGTCCAAGAGCAGAAGCGATTGCAGAAGGAAGTCGTCAAGGCCAGCCAGGCTCTCGAACTTCACAAGCGGCAGCTCAAGCAGTTCAAGACTGAATCTCAGCGGGCCGAAGATCGCGTGGAAGCCAAGCAGACTGAGATTGACAGTAACAAGCCTCAGACGGGCAGGTTGGAGGAACTTAAGAGACAGCTTGAGGAGGCAAGGCAGGATGTTGAAAGTACCAAAGGCTCGTTGGAGGATTCCATCATGGCAAAAGCTGTGCTCGACCAGGCTGGAAAGGACCTGAAAGCTGCGATGGACGGTGCTCAACGGGAGCGTGACCTTTTGAATGGCCGTATTCTCAAAGAACAGCAGCGACTTCAAAATTGCGCAGAGAAACGGACCGAGGCCTTGTATTCCAAGAACGCAAAGGTAGACGACCTTGCGAAAGCAACAGACGAGCACCTGGTGCGCCTGCAGGGCAAAGTAGCAACGCAGCAAGCGAATCTCGATAATTTCTTGGAGGGAGCCAACGGTGTCTGCCCTCGCATCGAAGTTGAGGCTGGTGCCACACCCGACGATCTCCATAAAAGACTTAAGAAGCTTGAAGAGCAGTATCGGAGTGAAGAGCAGCAGGCAGGTGGCTCGATGGAGCAGCTTGTTGCCGCTCATCGGCAAGCGCAAAAGGAGTACGAGGACAAGAAGAAGGCGTTGAAGTCGCAGAAAGCTACGGCAATGGTCAGTCTTGAACATCAGTCGTTGATTCGCATGCTAACAAGGGTCATCCGCTCAGGGCTTGAAGGATGCACGAAGAGAACGCAGACGCCGCTGGGGTCTCTTCCGCAAGTACATTACCGCCCGCGCCCGGTCGAACTTTCAATACCTCCTCTCCGAACGCCAATTCCGTGGCAGAGTGCTCATGGATCATACGGACAAGACGCTCAATATCAGCGTCGAGCCTGATGTTACTCGAACGTCTGACTCGGGCCGGCAAGCCAATACTCTAAGTGGCGGTGAGAAGTCTTTCAGCCAGATTTGCTTACTTCTTAGCATCTGGGAGGCAATGGGCAGTCCCATTCGCTGCTTGGATGAGTTTGATGTCTTCATGGATAACGTAAATCGGGACAYGAGTATCAATATCATGGTCGATGCTGCGAGGAGGAGCGTAGGACGACAGTTCATATTGATTACGCCGAACAGTATGGACCGGGTACCTGATGCAGGCGACGTGAAGAAATTCAGGTATGTTTTGTATTCCCTTCTGCATGCTAGAAATGTGTAGCTGACGTTGTGATAGGATGCCGGATCCCAATCGTGGCAGAGAGCGTGGACAGTTGCCGCTCCCTGGTGCTTCGTAGGTGCTCCTCACTACCTAAAAAGACTTGTTGCAGCGACGCACTTTTACATTCTTGCATCTTCAAAAGCTTTGTATACCTTTCTTGTAGTGTATGATTGATGATACATTCGGGCAGTCATTGCATGAAAATGAATGTTACACAACTTCCAGTCCAACCAATCTCGCCATCGCGTTCGCGTTGACGTCACTCAAGCTACTTCCCTTGTTCCATCTGATGCTCGATATCAGATTCCACCAACAACAACGAGTTCTCAATTCACATTCACAATGCCTTCCGTTCTCATCGTCGGGGCTACACGCGGTCTGGGCCTCGAGCTCGTCAAGCAGTATGCGGCCAAAAACTACACCGTCTCAGGCACAGCCCGCTCGAACCCTGCAAAGGATGCACCAGACAGCATCCACTGGATCAGCGGTGTCGATGTTGCTGAAGAGACTGCTGGCCGCAAGATTGCAGAAGGTCTGAAAGGCCAGAAGCAAGACATTGTCATCATCTCTGCCGGATATTTTGGCAAGGAGAGCTTTGATGAGCCGGACTTCGAAGCTGAGGTTAGTGTTACGAGCTACCTAATGATGGAACACGAATTGATGAGTATTGCAGGTCACGATGTACAAGACCTCAGCTATTGGGCCTGTTTTCATCGTTCATGCGTTGGAGAAGGCTGGATTGCTGGGTAAAGGATCAAAGGTCATTTTGGTGTCTTCGGAGGCTGGAAGCATCACTTTGAGACACGAGAGTGAAGGTGGCGGGATGTATGGACATCACGCGAGTAAAGCTGCGTTGAACATGGTGGGGAAATTGTTGAGTTTCGATTTGAAAGAGAAGGGTGTGGCGGTGGGTTTGGTGCATCCTGCTTTCATGAGGACTGAAATGGTGAGTTTGACGTGTCGTGTGATTTGATATGATTAGTTGCGTCAGTTAACAACGCTCCACACTCAGACGAAGGGTGTTGGATTCGACAAGTTTTGGGATGTTGGTGGTGCCGTTACACCAGATGTCAGTGCTGGTTCGTTGGTTGAATGGATCGAGGGGTTCGACATCAGTAGTACCGGAGAGTATTGGGCTCCGAGAGGCGCTGGGTGAGATGACTACCTGTTATCGATGTGAGAGAGAGCTAGCTGACATTTCGCGCAGAGACATTGGCACTGCGGAACCTGCTCTTGGTAAGAAGAAAAGTGAGCTGCCGACTCCGCTGCAGCTACCATGGTGAGTCCGGACGTATCCTGTATCCGGTTGTGGAGGAGTGGGAAGCGTAACGTATGTATATTGATGGCTGTATTTAATGCAGCGTCTCCTTGCTCATGGTGTTTTCAACTCCATACTGTCCTCTCAATCATCCTGACGTACGTGCGTTGATAGCGAATGAGTCCTCCGATCGTCCTGAGTGACCTAGAAATAATCCATGTCATGTATCYCAACTTCCTCGTCTCCCTCATCAAGTCTCCTCCTGCGAATAGTCCTTGTCGCTCTGAAACGGCTCAAGCCTCTTCACAAACCGCCCTTTTCTGGTTTTCCGATCGATCTCACCATCCATTACGACCTCCCGCTGCCCGTCGATATCGAGGCGAAATGTGATTTGCATGCGGCTGCCGTCCCGCCCAGTTCCATCTCTCAGTTTCAGTATGAGAGCATCCACATGCAGATCCATATTCATGTCTTCTTCATCCCGGAACTCATCTCCATCAAGATATTCCGCACAGCCTACCAGCGCCTGCACGGTGACTCCCAAACATCGTTTCAGATCTGGATCGCCAAGGTATACCGGTCTTTCCCTTCTTTTCCTCATCTCTGAGTCCACGTGAAGCTGATGGTACGACGACGGAAGCCATGCCATTCCCTCAAACAACCGTTCACCAAAACGCACCGTGATCTTACGGCCCCATCTTCCGTCCGCTTCAACCCGGTGGGTGATTCGATCACCGAGGAAAGCCACGCCACGAGTCAATTCGTTCTCCACGTCAGATATCCGGTATCCATTCCCGTATTCCATCATACGTGCGTACTCGGCGATAGTTTCTTGGAGGGCAATGCAATCCGGGACGTCGTGCACAGTGGCGTAGATTCTCTCTTCAGYGGGGAAGGTCAAGGCATATTCGTATCGTGTACCAGACCCATCAGGCGCGCCATAGCAATTCTTGATGGAGCTGAGCCAACAATTATAGCTCTCTGATCGAACGCGAATTGGCGGTTTGATCTCTAAGCCTGGCATGGTCGCGGAGGCAGCAGGTAAGATGCCTTTGTGAAGATGTATGACGGAATGCTCTCGAGAATGCGAGGTGATGATAAAGTGTCGTGAGGATGAAATGTGATGCGTGTTCTGTCGTGAGGATGGAGTGCTTTATCCAGGAAATGACGAAGCGACTCATGGAGAAATGGCGACAGGTCAGACTGCTCGAGAAGGTACGTTCTGATCCAGGAAACCGCGAAATCGAAGCTTCCTTGCTCWCCCTATAGTGAATCGGCGAGTACGTCGCTGGCAGATGGCGAAAGCATAGGACCAAGCATTCCAGCGGAGAGTGTCAGGATGACAACCTCCAATTGCCGCCTCCGTCCATGGCGGATAAGAGACATGATATTCGTGCAACTGCACTAATCTCCGAGAGGCTACAGAAGGAAGGGACAGAAAACGGCAATGCGGAAGAGTTCAACTAACTCACTGGAGGTTGAAAGTATTCATTGGTTCAATCAATTCGTTAATCCTTCAACAGGAGGAGCTCATCTCTCTTCACCATCACTTGCTGTGCATAGCGTCCTGCATCTCCTTCCTCGAGTCCGCGACGTCTTGCGGGTTGATACTAGCCCTACGATTCGCGTTTTTGTCTTTCTTGAGACCAATTCCCACCAAGTGACCCATCTCTCTCCAAAATCCAATGGGCGACTCCAAAAACGTCATTTCATACGCATCAATGGTTGGCTTTTCCCACACCAGATCTGCGTCCTTGGACTTGATCCATGTAGTCTTGTGGACGAGTTTCCAGATGACAAAGAGCCATGGGATGAAGAGCTGCATGGTGTAGTTCGAAAAGAATGTGGACGTATCCCATGGAAGGTAGGTTGTGTAGCCGTAGATGCAGGCCACAGTGAACATCCAGGCGAGTCCAAAGTAGGCGCACCATGGCTGCAACCAACCGGTGTAGGGGAGCGATTTTCGGTCGAGACCTTGAACTTTGCAGGCCTGGTAGAAGCGGATGTATGTTATGCACATCACAATGTAATTGATCAAACCTGATAAGAAGTCGTCAGTGAAACGTGCTTGTATGCGTAGTAAAGCATGTGCGTACCTCCTCCAGTAACCAGGCTGGCAAACCAAGTAATGGCCACAGCGGAGCCACTTGAGACAGCTGTGAACGATAATAGTGGAAAGACCATTACTACTGCGAAGCAATAGATGGGAACACCCTTCTTCGTGCAGCGCTGAAGAAATCGAGGTGCTCTGCCCTCGAGCGACAGACTGTACAAGTTACGAATGGCGCAGTATGTGTAAGTGTTTCCGGCAGAAAAGATGGATGTGAGGATGAGTCTGCGACGATGCTGTCAGTTGTTGGTGTTGTAACGCTCTTTCGATGAACTTACGCGTTAACAATGTCTGGGAAGATGGAGATTGACATGAGCTTCATRGCAATGACATATGGCGAGGCCGCGGCAGAACCGTTGCTTCCGCCTAGGACCACATCTTCGAGCGCCTGGGTGCGGGCAGGGCAGGCAATGCCAACGGCCAGGGCACCGCCGATGAAGAAGATGCCGAAACGGAAGTAGACCGTCTYGAATGCATTCTTGATGTAGTGTCGAGGACGCATAGCTTCTGCGGCGACAATGGAGATGTACTCGGGTCCGACAACCGTGAAGACTGCGGATGTGAGAGCGCCCAAGAATCCCTCGAATCGGCCAAGGTCGCCTTTCGGCATGTGAGCTCCATTGGAATACTCCAAGAAAGCCTGGCCCATCGTCCAATTTCGGAAACCATACGCGTCGCCCTGTGGATTGCCGCCGACCATGGTCACGAAGGTGAAGAAGAAGAGGGAGAAGATGAGGATGACCTTGCCTCCGGAGAGCCAGAATTCAGCCTGCAACAAATCAGCAGTCATTCGCTCTGAGTTGTGGATGGTGCATATTCACCTCGCCAAAGACCCCAWCAGCAAGAAGATTGATAAATCTTCGCGGACGTTAGCATATTTTCATTGTCGAAACAAGACTTGAGCACTCACGCATAGCATGCAATGACACCGATGATGATACCAGCTGTAGGGCCAGGTTCGGTAACAGACTCGCTCCAGAATGATATGACCAATGCAAAAGCCGATATCTCAAAGGGAATGAGCAGTGCCTCGTAGAAGAAGAAGTTCCACTGCATGAGCGAGAAATTGATGTTAGCGGTGTCCCAAAGTCTAAATCTTTTCGAGGGCAAAGCTCGCTTAGCATGAGGGACATTTCCGTGTCATGTCATGGACAGCGAACCTATTGCTCCGTGTTGACCTACGCCGACCATGAATCCAAGCGCGTCATCGACCCAGTGTCCAGCATGTCGAATGAAGCCACCAGAGACGGGATATGCGGTTGTCATCTCGGCCGTGCAGTTGTTGACCATGGCGAGGACGATGGATTGAACGGCGTATGCGAGCAGGAGGTTGCCCGGCCCTCCACGGTATAGTCCCGATCCGATGGACACGAAGAGCGCAGTACCAATGGAGCCTCCAATAGCAATGAGTTGAATCTGTCGGTTTCCCAAATGGCGCTGGAGCTGGTCTGCGTTATCGGAGGTGAGTCCATCGTCATTGTCGATGTTGTATGCGGGCGGGCCTTGCGACGAATCGCTCCCGCGCGGTGCGTCTTTGTCGCTGCTGAAGAGACCCATGGCGACAATGGGTGCAGACAGAGCAAGGCCGAGAGGGTTGGAGGAAAGAAGGTTGGGGCAGGGCGATTACCTTAGGTAGTACAGATTCTTGAAGGAACCCATGGGGTCCACGCGACATTAATTGAGCCCTAACGCGGTTTTGTGCGGTCATCATCTCTCTCCGAATCCATCGGGTCGGATTATTGTGGGTCGAGAGAGACGATGGGGGCATGGGATTGGCGCATCGCTGGCGGGGAGGCCGCTGTGCCGCGTGCGAGCGCCGAGCGGACTCTCGCTTGGCCTGGCCTGTGCCATTGGGCGATTGCGGATGAGCGGCGAAAGGGTTTCTTCTCACACGATAGAATATGTACATAATAAAGAAGAAGGGCCGGAGGTTGACCATCCAGATTCATGATTGGCTCCAACACTGCCACCACCACCTGCATTACCCACCTGTCACAAAGATCGCGACTCAAGCAGCACTGCACGCACGATCAAGCAAAGCCTGCACATGCACAATCGCAAGAATCCTTGCGTGGGGAATAACTTACCTTACAAGCTTGCGTGACTTGTTGTTGGTCGAAGCTCACTTTCACGAGGCACAGTGCCAAGCACGCCACATCTTTATCTTATCGTCGATGAAACCTCATCATTCGCGGAGCTCCAGCCACCAAACGGGCATCGGCCGAATCGCCGTCTATACCCATCGACGACTTGGGCAAGCATGTACACGAATGGCAAAGGTCCAGCGATCCATCTCATGGCAGGAAAGTCTCATCGACTGACAGTCGGGCTGCTCTGCCTACCAACGCGCAGGCTTCATTGAGCCGCACAGGGCGCAGCATCGCAGGATCGGATCTGAGCACTGCCTCGTGCCTTCAGCCGCCAGCTCGGCCAGCTGCATTGCGTGCGTTGCCTTGCCTGGCTCGATCTGCTGAGATACGCTCCTTCAGCTCCCCATGAGACATCTGTCCGATAAAGGTTCAGAAGATGACTGGTTGCACCGAGGCCACCCTCGTTGTCGACCCCTCGACGCATCGCTTGGAAGACAAGCATTCAAGTACACGATACTTATCAAAGACAAAAGGAGCCGGGATCCATTCGACTAATTCAGCGCCGAGGAAACAAGTACATTCATGATTATTCTGGTCGTGTCTCCGACAGTGCTTGAAGGGCCTTGCACAAAATCGGAGGGCCTTTCCAGGCCAACCTAATTGACACAACGATGTACTGTCTTCCCGCGATAGAACCGCAACTGCCTCTAAAGCCTAGATCGGTGGTGTATTTACTGCTGATACCAGAGCACTGCGATAGGCTATACGAACTTGCCGGATCTAGGAGAGGACGCAACTATGCTGTGGGAACACGCGGCTGGAATAGGGATTGGACCACACTTCCTAATGCGGTAATCCAAAGTCCGACCTACATATCTACGAGCTGGTAAATACCAGTGATGCTTTCCCTCTTGGAGAAGTCGTTTCCGCGCGATGCAGAGCGGAGTGGACTGTGGAATACGTATGAAAATGTTGCATGCACTCCGGCCATGCTCGTCGACACATGCGCTTGGTCCAATCTAACATCCTCGGAAGGCCGGTATGAACCCTCGACAATATTATTTTCCGGGTTCAGTCAAATCCACTAAGGTTCTGACCCCGGTAAGCGCGGTGTGCTCAAACACCCCGCTGCACAGGGCAACATTCGTTCCCTTGTCAAAGGGCCGCGAAATCGTCGGCTCCTGAGCTTGATCCAATCCGGAGTCGTACTCCAGGCTCCAAGCCTTGACTTCGCAGGGCTGCGTAGCTGGTGCTTACAGAACGGCTGCTGTTCTTGTAGGCGCGATGCCCGGCCGCGGAATGGGCACCTCCGCGGCAGGCTTATGAAACATGGAGCATTTCGTCTCTTTGGCTATCAAGTTGCGGAGTCGCACAGCTAATCTAGTTTAAGTCCATGCTTGGATCGACGCTATGGACGTCACGATTCTGCATATTCGCGAGGTACACGAATACCGCGTGGGTGTGGAAGTATTTCCATATATGAGCTGTTGTCCGTGTTCGTCGCCGTAAGGAATTGGGGTGACTATGATTGCGACAAATTGAGATTCGATGTGCTGTCCAGCATCGCTGCTATGCTGTAATTCCTTGGCACTTTGTTAGGTGTGAGAGCCACACAACGTTGTATGTTGAGATTTCTTATGAGCAGGATGCCATTTTCTTGAGCGATTGTCATGTCCATTGAATCGTTGGTCTACGCGTGGTGATCGAGGCCTATCGGCATGCGTGCTTGATAGATGATTGTCGGCACGAAGCGGGCGATGCAGAGACTAGTTCAGAGAAAATACATTGGGTTTGACGAGCCTTCAAAAAATTGCGGCGACAACCAATGCCTTGCCGTTGCTTAAGAAATCAGAATACCGACAATCCCGATGCCACAACTGTATTCAGGCTCGACTCAAATCATATGAAAGCCAACTCTTTCACTGGCAATGGTGATGATATATATATATATTGTTAGGGTTAGGGTTGGGGTAGAAGCTTTCATGTTTCCAGCAGCGTGCGGCAGGACGTTCCTCAGGAAGGGACACGACCCACAAACGAAGAATACTTCAAGGATGATATATACCAAGCCATCGCCGGATTGAGCTTCAAGCAATGATACACAACATGCGCAGTATGCCTCAACAGAGTACGTATGACTTACAGTAGCGCTCTTCCCTACCAATAAAAGCGTGTTTGGGCAGCAGCCAAGAGAATGATGCTTGGGTATAACGTCCCTTTCTAGAGGTCCACGGTTCGTCTGGCTCCGCTTTCCGCTTTCCGCTTTCTTGGAAGAGGTAAGGTAGGCTAGATACTTGACCCCGAGGACTTGACCACAGTCTGCGGAGAATGTATACATATCGACACTACTCATGTAAAGGGAACGGAGATGATACGAGCTATGCGAATACCTTACATCCAAGTATCGCAATGGAGAGAAAGACTGCCACTCCAGCTGAAGAGGCCGATATCCTCCGAATACCATAGCTCGAGGGAGTCGGCGCGGCTGCGTCTCCTACAGTTGCAGTACCTTCGGATTTCCCGCCAGTCGCTTTCATGCTGGCCTGGTACCTCGTCACAGTGAAGTTCACTTGGCTGGAGGCTGAGAATGTTTCCGTGCCGAATTGTACTGTACCGAGAAATACATCATCCGGCACCATGTCTTGGGCCGAGAGAAAGCTCAGGAGAGGCGCAAAGTCCATGTTGAACGATGTCAAAGTTCTGTTGGCCACCCAAGAATGGACAATCTGGCCGTTGAAGTTCTTGCCTGTGTACAGCGTGCTGGAAGAAGTCAGCAATCGTGGAGAGCGAATTATGGAATGGCTACTTACAACTCGGTGTCTTGTATCAATGTAACAACAGGCGGATCGAGGAGGTCGGTATTGCCAACTGGTAGAGCGCCGCTTCCGAAATGCCCAAACCATATCATGATCTCGTACATCTGCTTTGGAGACTCCGTCGAGGTCTTCTTGTCGGGGTCCGCGAAGATATCGATGCAAACGTTTGCCTCCACATTTTCCTTCTTCAAAGCACTGGCATTGGGTTCTGTGGTAGGATCGTGCGAAGCGCCTACTTTCAAGGACGACGGCGCCATCTCCCACGATGCATCGACTACCAGCGAATCTAGCTTGCTGAGCTTGAGTGGCAACATGTTGGCCTTGAATTCAACGTGTGGATATCCGCGAACGACTGGTGCACCTGGCCATTGCCATAAGACCTGGAACATATTTGCCTCCGACTCTGGATCATCGGGTGTCTGGAAGGCTGGGATCAGTCATGGCTTCACACCGACGACGACCGGACTTGCGGCATACGTATGTACAAGAAGAGCCAGACTCGTCCTGTTGGGTCGTCAGTGAAGTAATATCTACTTTTCATGGAGATGCACCTACCGCATTCCAGACATTGTTGTTCCCTTCACTCAATGTCAGTCTGCTACTTCGCAACCATGAATTTTGAGGGACGCCTTACAGAGGTAAGGCTTTTGGGCATAGACATCATTCTGGCCGCAGAGTTCTCGCACTGCACTGCCAGAACGTGCGAGAAATACCAATGTCAAAAATAGGTACAGCATGCTGTGCAATGGTTGTGCGGCGTTGAACGGTGAGTGTCATGAGAGTAAAGACGAGGTGCCAAAGCTCTACCGGCATGAAGTAAGGTATAGTAGGCGGAGGCCCATGACCACGTGGGGAGCCGTGCTACCGAAGAATCGAAATATTAGGTCGATGTATGTGCCAATTTTCGGTCCTAAGCAGTGGCTTGCATGCGGTTGAGACAAGAATATCCCGACGCGCTCTCTTTGGCCGGTACGCTGACATCTGTGTAACGTCCGTGTTACCAGAAGCGMGGGTGCGCTTAGGTTCGGGCATTCACGCAAGCGCCTGTACAGCGTCTTTTTGCATCCGAGATCGTCTAGACCTATCCAGWTCTTTCGAGTATTTTGGCATTCGAGCTTTGGCGGCGAATCACTTTTCGCAAAAGTATGATGAACGCGGAACTTTGACTATCAGGAATACCTCAGCCTCCGATGTGAAGGGACATTGTACTTCTGTTATTCGTCTTGTTTTGAATCTTGATTGCTTCATTTGATCTTGCTGGAGGATCTGGTATTTGAAAGTAGCCACCGAAGTTAAGCTTAGCATCCTAGGGCATTATGCCTAAGAGCAGATTCTACCAACACTCGGCAGCAAGATTTAAGTTAGCAAGCTAGAGAGGTTGAAATTCGGGGTATATCGTCTATGCTGTAACGATGTCTGAAGGAGGTTCGTGCCAGATCAAGTCGGTATGTCATGGCTCATTGCCATTCATTGGTTTCTTCAGAGATCGAAGCGGCGTTATGCGTGGAATGGTAAGGCATAGCAATGCTGGCATATGTGTGGTAGGTACATACACGCATCGAGTTGATGAGGAGAGGTTGAGGAGGAAGGATGGTGGAAACGGGAAGGTGATGTTCTGGGGATGATTGGTGCCTGAAGATCGTCAGGCCGAACATTATCTGATGCAATGATCATCGACTTCCTCCAAAACGATGATAATAACGCGGCACGCCAGCTCGCATTCATTCACAACCAAACTACTACACCTTTGCCCAAAATGTCGCGCATCAAGACAGCTCAACACTACTCCCGTCTTCTGCGACTCTGGCCCGCCGACGTCCTCCGCCCTGAGCGCACATTTGCCGCTCAAGTTCTCATTCCACGTCTTCAAAACGCGCCCTCTCCTGCTCGCAACGAGGAGGCGGAGATCAATGCGGCATATCTCCTGCTGGAAAACTCCATTTCCAAACAATATCCACTACAGGAGAAGCTGCTACGACCGGCGAGTAATCCGGACTTCTACACGGATTTGAAGAGGAAGCTGGCTGAGGCGCCGAATGAGACGTGGTGGAGCAGCAAGATGAAGTGGCTGAAGAACATGGTCAGGTTCAATTGAGGGATGGAAGATAAATTAGAGGGGAAGCGGATGGGCGGTGGCAAGCAGCGAGTATTCGCCATATCGTCACGAATCGACGACGAAACACCAAAGACGGGCTGCGACCAAAGTCTGGTATGGCCGCTCTGTCCGGTCGACAAGGAAGGGATCCTGACGTCCAACGTGCTCGACAGGTTGCTCCATCGCCTTCATGTACATCGAAGACACCACGTCTCGGAGCTTCGGAGCGAGGGAATCGTTCAATAAGACGTCGCTCCCGGCAGGAGCACTGCAATGTGGACTCCGACGCAAATCGACAAGCAGAATCGGGTGTAAGATAGGATTGGGAAGATGTATGATAACGTTCATACGACGGCAAAGACACAGTAATGCAGCCATGCGCTCGAAAGGGAAGTGATTGATTGCGACACAAGCAGCTCGACAAACGTTCAGCAATCCCACTTGAAGCACCGCCATCAAGGGCTCTTGATTGAACAGTCGCCGGGACTCTTCCCGTATGGCAGATCGCCATGGTCCGATTCCTGCGATTTGATCACCTTCAGCGTCTTCAACAGCTCATTGGACTCCCCAGCGGGCGATTGCACTTTCCCAGCCAAGATTTGCTTTGCCAAAATACCTTCTTCACCATAGAACGTCTCATTCTCTTCCACCCTCTCTTCAATCATCACCTCATTCGATTTCAAGTCCACAGCATGTCCCTTTCCCTTCGCATAGACCCATACAGCCGGCCTCCCCTCGACCTCGGGCATTTTGAACCCACCCGTACTTGCTCCAAGATTTGAGATTGGACCAGCTGAGACACTGAACTCTTGCCCAACCCTGCAWCTCGGATCCGAGAACCCTTTCATCCCAGCGAAATCATTGATGACACAAACCACGTCCAAACAGTCCACTCGATCGGGAAACACCAATCCTTTGGCCTCATCTCTGCGAACAGAAATAGCAGAAGGAGAAGACCACTCTCCATCCGCCTTCTTCGCAACTACAACCCCACYCCCCGCTACATCCTGACAGCCGAATTCTGGTCTCAGGACATGCAAGACTGCCAGTCCTTTGCAATCCCGCAAGACCTCTCGCGGAACTTGTCCGAGAGTTCTGTAAGGGATTACATAACCGTCGAGGAAGAAGCCGCGGAGAATGAGGGATGCGAGGTGTGATTCATGGTCCAGTGATGAGGGTCGGAGAGTTTGTGCGTCGACTGTGCTGGTCAGGCGAGCGATCGGGTCACCTGAGACTATGGTCGAAGCGGCTTTCTTCACCTTTGAAGTGGTCTTGGACCAGAATGAGGATTTGCTCGATGGCGATGGCGCGAGCATGACTTTTCTCTTTCGTTAAAGCGAGAGTTGGTGGTTTGTCTCTGTTATGTGGTATTATGGCACAGCTAAAGCAGAGCAAAGGAAATTTCAGCTTATCAACAATTCGGCCTCCGACTGTGTGGTATACGTCGGCGGAATTTCTGCAGCTGTGAACGCAAGGCTGAGGTCGCGGAGCTGCGCCCTGTGAAAAGTGGTCATCTGTGGAGAGAGRGCGGGGTTGCAAACAACACAGTGTTGCTATCGTGGATCCTTCAGGATTTCGCATGACGCTACATTCCGTGCTAAAGCGTGACATTGGATGATTGTTGCGGCGCAGTTGCATTCCTTGGAGGATCCTCCCGGATTGAGGTATTTTCTCGGTACATTTGTGCTGGAGCCATCTCGAGGTGATGCTTGGAGTACCAAATGCAGCATCCTGCCACGCCGGAAGGTGTTCCCCTTTGATACGACTCGTGTCAACGCTCCGTCAGGGCTCAGGAGTCATCATTCCAACCAACACAAATTGCGAACAGCTGCGAGCCGCACTTACCGCATCAATTCGAAGGAGAGACCTTCCGGCAAGTTAGGATGCTGTACTGTGGATGTACTCGAAAGGACTGTGGAGACACGGCATATGTCATCGCTTATAGTAATCATTGCCGGCATCTGCACGGCATCTGGTTGTTTTGTGGACGTAATGTGGCTGCTCGAGACCGGTTTGTATCAGCCAAGCATCCTGCGCGCCAACATTTGCTGCTTTTTCGCACGCAAATGGCGTCATGAGGAATTTTGACAGAATCTGTTCGTGTTGCTGGATGTTTTTCATTGACAAGTAAAGTGTGGCGAGTCTTGGGGACATGAGGTGGCACATCAACTCCAGTCTCTGTGCGACTTTTTGGCTTCAGTCCTAGTTTCTCAAAGACTGCAGGGTACAGCGAAGCTTGCTGCTTTCTGCACTCACTCGATGCTCACAAGCCTCATTTGCTCATTTGCTAACAGTTCTACGGTGTCTACCCGCGACCGAGCCATCACGGCCGTTCCGCTCCTTGGAGGCCAAATGCTCCAATTGGTCAGTCTTGCTTCGAAGAAAGCGGGAAGCCAACGGCTGCTAACACTCGGACGCGCCCAGCCGCCACACTACAAAGACGGTTCTAGCCCATTGGTATGCACGTGGTAGGTCGTTCAAGCCATACGCTGACCTCTGGCCCGACGAGGTCGACAGATTAGCTTCTTGGGAGCTTCTCATGGCCGTGACGGCACCTGCATGAAACGTCAAACTACAGATCGGACGCCCGATGAGCCGCGCTATTTGGACATGACTGCGTCGTGGTGGTCACTGGTATCCCGAAAACCCAAGAGCGAGTCATGTGGGAGCCCACGACACYGTACACGCGGGAAGTCGATTCCTGATTGGTCGATGCTGCTATACCATCCGTCACCGAGCGTTGATCAGTGTGATCAGAGAAGGCAGCGAAGACTTGAACAAAGGCTTCATGACAGCTGGATCCGGGCTTTGTCGAGAAATTCCATTCGATGCAAGCAAACGAGAATCTTGCTTTCCATGTGTGGAATTCAGCCAGCGCGTCGCTGAACTTGCAGCGACAACCCACAACCTGTCAATTGTCCTTTAAGCTCCGCGCATCTCAAAGCTAAGAAAGTTTATCTACGAGGTTGCATAAACTGTGCGCATTTCCCAGAAAGATACATACTACTTGTGGCTGATGGACGTCATGGAGATCATCACAGGCATACACGTACATATCACAGGGGCTCTGGAGATCTAGTGTTCCCCAAGCCATCCTTGCCCTTCTTCACGAACGATTCCGACTTCACTTCTCYACCACAACCATACCGAGCCCTTTTCAAGATGAATGTCGATGTGGAGCAGCCGCCGCACCGTCACCGCCATGCTTTTGGTCGCAATCTGGTCAGGAAGATTCCCCTGAGTCCCGTAGTTAAGGGACATATCGTTGCGGTAATTGGAGAGTTCGTCGGAACCTTCTGCTTCTTGTTCTTCGCTTTTACGGGAGCACAAACAGCAAATGTAAGCATATTCCAACGGCAGACGGCATACAGAGCAGTTTGAAGAAGCCTCTCGGGCAACTCAGGCTATGAGCCCGATCGGAATATTTTCGCTAACCCTTCCATCTTTCACTTCTAGGTATCATCCAACCCGAACACTGGAACGACGGTCATCACGCAAACGGCCCAGAAGAACCCATCGCAATTACTGTACATCTCGCTCGCTTTTGGATTCTCCCTCGCCGTCAACGCATGGGTGTTCTTTCGCATCAGTGGAGGCTTGTTCAACCCAGCAGTGAGTGTTCAAAACGTCTCGTCGTCGTTTAAATTCGGATGCTGATTCTTCTGCAAGGTCACTTTGGGAATGGTGATCATCAATGCCATCACTTATCTACGTGGAGTACTGTTATTCATCGCTCAGATGCTCGGAGCGATTGCCGCAGCGTTCGTCGTACAAGCGCTCTTCACAGGAAAGCTCAACGTCGCGACGACACTCTCCACCACCACGACCAATGCACAAGGTGTCATCATCGAAATGATCTTGACCGCCCAGCTGGTTTTCACAATCTTCATGCTTGCGGCCGAAAAGCACACCGGTAACTTCATCGCCCCGGTTGGAATTGGTCTTTCGCTCTTCATCGCAGAGCTCACCGGTAAGTCTCCTACCTCCCTGCACGATGCACCTTCCACTGAAAACATCAACCAGGCGTCTTCTGGACCGGTGGGTCTCTCAATCCAGCTCGTTCCTTCGCACCGTCCGTCGCAACAGCGAGCTTCGACAAAGAGCAGTGGGTATACTGGGTAGGACCATGCGCAGGATCCATCTTGGCAGTGATCTTGTTCAAGGTAGTCAAGATCCTGGAGTATGACACTGCCAACCCAGATCCGGAGGCTCACGCAACCACCGGACCTACATTGGATGTTGCTCGGCCGTCGACCAGCACTGCTGTGCACAGCTCTGAGTCGGACACGGCGGGCAAGATGGTATGAGGAAAAAGCAACTTTTCGGTTTAAATTGATTGATAAAACGTGTGATGCTAGATTAACGAAGTTACGACTATGATAATGTTCGAATAATGTATATGTACTTTGAACAATCTTCTCTGTCAGGGTGTTGATGCGATGCGGACGTTTCGACGAATTCTCCAATGCAGTTACAACAGTTCAAGCCAGGTTCCTGACCTTTTTCCAGGGCGGCGTCTCAACGTCAATCTACATTGCAATATGGAGAGAGGTCAACCGAATCCGGCGTGCGTGCATTAGACGGCCGTCGAGCGACCTCATCTCTTTGAACCATCCACCGCATTTGGAGATACTCTTCTTTGTTAACATGATTCGGGTTCTCTTTCACAGCAACACAATGAACACTCCCATACTTCCTCCCCTCGGGCCCGCTCCACGACAGAATCCAACTCGAGAATAATCTTACACACCATCAACGCACCCTCGTATAGCGTTACAAGAATTGCCATGGCGCAGTTAATGAATCCCACCCTACGGGGCGGCCCAGATGTCAGGCTATACATGGTCCACCTTGCGGATCTGAGCATCAACCCCTTGGCGAATGCCCAAACAAGTATATACCGAAGCACACACGATAGGAAGTTCCGCGACTACTCCGAAGTCTACAATCGCAGCGGCCAAGTCTGGCCCGTTCTATTCGCAGGAATTCCCGCGCTGGGTATCCCAGAGCGCCATGAAGATACCATGATCTGTTCATTCGAGCATTGTTCCTATTGTACCCCGAATCCCCTACCATTCCCACCCACCCATTCCACCAGACCTTTTATGCATATCAGACGAGACTGCTATGAGAGGGATGGACCCGGCCAGAATTCCTTCATGCCGCCGGATAAGAGTTTGGGGATTGAGAGGAACGTTGATGAGTTTCCTCGGGATAGTGCGCAGATGATGATGTGTTATATTACCAACAACTTCAATGTTGAGATCGAAGGGTGCTACTGGGAACATTGTAGAGTTTGCTCCCCAAACCTATTCGATCCACCTGCTGAATCGGCTATTACATGGTTCAACGAGTTGGCGATAGCGAGGAATCCTAATGGTCCTGCTGCCCGAGCTGCTGCCGCCGTCCAAGCTGCTGCGCAAGGTGTGCCTATTGTTGCAGCAGCAGCAGAGGAGGATACGGATATGATTTCTGAGCAGGAGCTCTACATGGTACATCTCTCCGACCTGACCCTCAATCCTTATGCAGATGTGCAGAATAGCATCTACTGCAGCACGCACGATAAGAAATTCCGAGATGATACAGAGATCTTCAGACGTGGCGGACAGCTTTGGCCCGTCATCTTTGCCGCTCAGGATGGACTTCCCCAGCGACAAGAGGACACGATGATTTGCAATTTTGAATGCTGTACAGTCTGCACACAAACACCGAAAAGTTATGGAAACACATGGTATAACCCATTCTTCCACTCTGTCCGCGATGTCACGTTTGTGAATGGTGCCGATCGTTTCTTGCCGCGGGATGCCAGTACTGGAATCGAACCCACATTGGACCGTATAGAGCTTGATGATGAAGAGGCGGAACTTGATGTACAGAATACAGGGGCTTACTTTGAGATAGAGGGTCAGGGATGCATGGCGAGCGATTGTGCTTTGTGTTCGAAAGGTGATGGAGCTCAGGTGGGTGAGCCGGCTGCTGCTTGGTTCAACCGATTGAAAGCTGCAAGAGATGCTTGGAAGAGTGGTGAGACTTCGGTCCCTATTGTCGCAGATCCAGATTCACCCGTTGCTGGACCATCTGGACCTCCTGGTCCTCCCCCTGGCCCTCCTCCTGGCCCACCCCCTGGCCCACCCCCTGGTCCGACTGGCCCTCCCGCTCCGTTGGCTCCATTGGGCGGACCGCTTCGAATGGTCCACAAAAGCCATCTCGAATTTAATAATGGCGTTGTGAGATGGAATATGCGGAAAGTACTTACACTTGTCGACAAATACTTCCTCCCCGATAATAGACCTGAATATGCACGCGGTGGGCCCGTTCACCGCGTGATTTTCCCCGATGGACGAACTAGAGATGTGATGGTGTGTACGTTCAGGGCCTGCTACTGTCATAGACGCAAGACCAACCAGCCCAATCTCTCGAATGGAAATCCTTGGTGCCATCGTCGACATGTCACGGGACCGGGACGGGCGTATCATCCTGGTGCTCAGCCTTATTATGAAGAGCTATTGGCTGGAACGACAGTGCAGTTGCAGGCTGGTTTGGTTGAGGTTGATGCGTATGATGATGGGGTTAGGAGGAGGGCGACTGTTTATACTTGTGTTGAGGGGACTTGTGATGAATGTGATCAGGTTGATGGGGCTGCTGGGGAAGTTGAGGAGGAAGTCGAAGATGCGGATGGGGATGTTGAGATGGGTGACGCTGATGGCGGCGGCGGCGGCGGCGGTGGTGGTGGAAAAAGCGGTGGTGGAAAAGGTGGTGGTGGAAAAAGTTTTGGTGGAAAGGTTTTTGGTGGAAAAAGTGTTGGTGGAAAAGGTGGTGGTGGAAAAAGTTTTGGTGGAAAAAGTTTTGGTGGAGACGAGCTTATTGAGAATGCAAACGTGGTGGTACCGAGAAAGAAGCCAACAGGAATGAATAGACCTCCTCCTCGAAAGCGCCCGGCTACTGAGGAGGGTAGCGAAGGAACAGATGGGGACGAATACGAGGTGAATGAGAATTCAAACGTGGTGGTACCAAGAAAGAAGCCGACAGGAATGACCAGACCTCCTCCCCGAAAGCGTCCGGCCACTGAAGAGGCAGACGAATACCGGCCGACCAAGAAGCGTCGTTGAGCAGTATGCGTTGTGGACCCTTTTGCATGAATTAAATTTTAGTACATAAGTTGAGACATATCAGTATGATTGTCGCGCAAAGATCTCATTTACTATCAAATTTAAACCACAGGCAGCACACATCTCATAACCTCGCCTTTTCAAAATCATCCACCAGCCCGCCCAAATCGAGTAGTTTCCACTCATCCTGAGATCGCACATCGAATGCTTATTGGGGTGTCCAGCCGCACTTGATCATGGCACTCACTGCCGTACACTCGGTATCATGCGACCAGCAGCGAGACTTGTCATCGGTTTCTTCCCCGTTGATCTAGCAAGACAAACAAGGTCAGCCAAAATCCCAATGCAATAGTCATGTGAAAGAAAAAAACAAAGAGCGACACTCACCCTGTAATCCAACACCAACTGCTCCCCAATCAACTCATCCGGATTCGCCGTGCAATTCGGATCCAACCACATCATCAACCGGCAAGGAAAATCATCCGAGGTGGGAATCATGGAGTAATCCTCCACGCGAAAGGTATACCCACTCGGGAGATAAGGTCCCCATTTGGGGAATTCGATGCAGGTATCTATAGCTGGAATGGCGAATTCTTGCCAGGGTCGCCCTTCAACCTGGGGGTGTGGGTGCGTCATATCACAGGGGGAGGTGACCCATGGAAAACCTTCGGCTACGTTTATGATGGGTTTGCGGAGTTCGGGCTTGCCGAGTGAGGGGAGTCTGTTGTTCGTTAGGGGGTCGGGTAAGCGGCCGGGAGTATGATCAATTGGGTCCCCGCGGGCGAGGAGGGAGGCGAGGGGCGAGGCGTGGGTCGAGCCGAGAAGGCCGGTGAGCAGGAGGAGGAGTTTCATCTTTGTTGTGGTGGTGTTGAGTATGTTGCTGGGCTTTTTTTTTTCAAAAGTGGGAGAGATGAGTGTTGGAGGAAGGGAAGTGTGGTTCTTGTAGTGGGAGAAGTTGAAGGGCTTGGACCGGGACTGTCCGGTGTGTGGAGGGAGAATGGACAGTTGGTCTGTACCAGAAATACTTTCGTCAATTCAGTGGTACCAAATGTGTTGCCTTAAAAGTAATCCAAGGTAAAGTCTGTTGTCCTCGAGAGCCAAATTCGATTGGCAAAAGTCTGAAAAGCCAGACTCCAAGCCAAGAACACTTAAGTTCACATGAACGCCAAGACATATATATACCCTTGAGCATCCATCATCATCCTTTTTGTTGGAGGGTGAAGCTTTGAGCAATGAAAGCGACGCCAATGCCTGAATCATCGAGCTTTATGCTATCGGTCGTCCGTGCCACTCACCTCTTGTCAAAATTCCTACAAACTCTCCATTACTCATCGCAATTTCCGCCCGCTTCCATTTTCTCAGCAACTTCCGCATCATACCACAATCAGTGCAAGGAACTCATTGGATCTTTGCTCTACACAAAGAATGGAAAAAAAAAAAAAATAGGCGATGATTGAAGATGTCATCGCCCACAGAGCCCGTCCCAAGCAATAAGTCCATCTTAACAAAACAAGCATTTGAATTGAAAACCCCACTGATCTATACATTCGCTAGAAACTCGCGCCCAGAACACCTCGCTAAACCCTTTCAGAAGCCAGTCCGCTCATCCCTTTGAGCATACCCAGCCATAACCGTACAGATTCTCTTCATCATCAGCAAGACCGAACAGCAGCCTTCCAGCAGATAAAACCTTGCGTGCAATAAAGCTTTGCCATCGTACACGTGCTCTCGCAGCGTGGTGACATCTCTCCCGATCACGTATCCGTGACTCAGTACTGCATCCCACCACCACCATATCCCTGGCCGACGTTATCGTCCAGACTACGGTAGCCACCACGACCACCACCTCTACCCCGACCGCCACCACCACCACCTCCTCCACCACGTCCCTCATTCCCACCTCGTCCTCTACCACCTCGTCCACCTCTACCTCCACCACCTCTACCACGATCGCCACCACCGCCGCCACCTCTCTGCTGGAATCCACCTCTAGGAGATCCACCATACTGGCCTCCGCCACCACCTCCGCCACCACCTCTCGCACCTCCACCGCCTCTGCCGTTTCCATTCCCATTCCACAACCCTCTACCACCACTGGGTGGCGGCCTCACAAATTCCCTGCCATCCTCCTCTCTGGGATGCTTCCGCGCATTCTTGCCGTTGGGGAAACTGGCCTCGTACTCATCCTCGCCTCTCACCTCCTCTTCAATCCTCAACAACACCTTCTCCCCGACCACCGTCTCGAACTCCAAAGCAGAACTCTCACTCACAGGCTGCCAGCTCTGAATTCTTCCGGCTTCGATAGGTTTGGCCGTGCGTCTCGTGGCAAGTACCACCATTGGCGTGGAGTTTTCCGTGTAGATCTTCTCTCCATTCAGTGGAGCGACTCTCGCCGCCCAGATTCGATTCTCGAGGACTGCAGTGCCGGTGACTTTCCATCTCAGACGAGCACCAATACCACCGACCTTATCGAGGATACTGCGCGGAGCCGGACGAGGGGTGATCAGGATGTTGTTAGCAAGATGACGGAGGTCGTTTTCATAGGGGCAGTTCTCGGGAAGGCGGATGAGACTTCGGAGGCGCTCAATGTCCGGATCGGAGATGAGGTAGCCAGTGTAGAAGACGCTTCTCTTGATCTTCCAGGGACGGGTGCCTGGGGGAGCGGTGCCTGCCAGAAGAGCGGAGTTGTTGACATTGATCATCTTTTGGATCTCGACGACTTCCGTTTCCGGGGTGAGATGGGTTTCTGTTTCCTGGACGTGGATGACTTCGGCGGTGATGGGAGCGCGAGTGGGTGATGTTGATGCCAGCAGAGAGCGGTTCAAGTCGAAAAAGTAGTCGCGGAAGGCCTTGACGTGTTTGATGCGGTCTTCATAGATGCGGATTTCCGTGGCATTGGAGTAGGTGAAGACGATATCCCGAAGAAGAGCCTGTTTGAAGAGCATTGTGCTGCCGAACTTCTCTCCCGCGGGCGAAACGGTGGGTTTGAGACAGACCATGTCGAACTCCAGTCCCTTGGCCTTGAGCATCCGCTTGATGAGGGAGGAGAAGGCAGCTTCACCTCGTCCCGTCAGCATGACCGACAGGTTTTCTCGATCCTCCATGGCCAACTGCACCAGCTCCACCACCTTCTCATTCCAACTGCCAGCCCATGCTCGCGCTTCCTCCACCTCCACTCCCTGTCCCGTGGCGGCGAGAATGGTTGGGTTATGCCACCATCCACCCGTCGTCATGAAGTCTTGCGCCTGTAATTGGCCGCATGTTCCCGTATTCCACAGCTGTTTGTTGGGGAGTGGTGACGCGAAGAGCGTATTGTCGAAATCGATGATTGTAATGGCGCGGATGGTTGATATGGCGGGCAGCGCGCGGACGGCATCGCAGCTCCAACGCGACAAGGCGGTCGGCGTGAGGGAGGTCATTTTGCTGTACTTTCTTCAAATTAGCGACATTCTATGGTTGAGGCGCATCAACGATGACAGCTCCAAATGTTCGAGGAAGGTACAGGCCGCTAGCGTGACGGGGATATTAAATATAGCGCGACGGAAGCGAGTGCGAGCGGTGCGAGGTCCGAGGGACACATCCAACTCCATCTCCACCACATCGCTCCTCCCTCCCCCGTCATCCACTTCAGACTACTACTGCTCTCGTTGGGCTCATCTCGACTGAGCTCGGATGGGTTGGAGAAAGGCCTTCCATTTCCCTTTTCTTCTTTCACTGTGATGCTGGCACATTTAGGTCATTAAATGCTCTGAACCTTTGCCGGTCATTGGGTTGATGAGGTAGTATCAATTCATTGACYTCATTGAGACGACGTGGTCGAACTGTGTCACCTTCTTCAGCAAGAATGCCCTTCCTCCCTTATCGACGTCGGGTTGGAGACGTTCCTGCTTGGAATGGGACGGTGTTTCCTTCTCTTGCACTCCAACCACACTTCTGTTCTCCACCACTGTTCCTCTCCATCAACATCTTAGATAAGGTACTCTGCATCGACTTTCATCGTCAACACCAATTCAATCATACTTTACACACCCGCCATTGACCTCGTTCGTCAGCACATATCGTCAACAACCATTGTCAAAACAGCAATCGTCACCGCTGAACCACCATCACCACCCACATCGCAGCAAGAATCGTTAGCATGGACGAAGCACGACGGTCACCATGGCGGCCTACATCCAAGGCCTCTTCTTCCAGACCCTCCACAAAGACCCCGGCGTCTCCATCCGCCAACCGTTTCGATGCTCTCTCAGGGTCTTCCCCGGAATCCGACAGCGACGTTCAACAATCTCCTCGGCCGACTCAAGACAAGTCACGATCAAGCGTCGACGTCGGACCATCTTCTTTGCCTACGGTCAGTCTCAACCGCAAGTCAGAATCAAGCACCTCGCCGGCTCAGGAAAAGTCAAAATCTGACAACGACATCGAACCGAGACTCTCTTCCACCGACTCCGGAGGAGTCAACATCAACTATTGACGGTGGACAACGTTCCTCAACTACTTCCGAGGAGGCACGATCAGGTGGTGATGTTCTATCATCTTCCTCTGTCGCCCCGGAGGAGTCACAACTAAGCAGTGGCACTCAAGAATCTCCCACGCTTCACCAGGAGAAGCCATCGATTAGGATTCCACTCCGGGTCGGTCGTCCCCCTTCAAGAGGTCGTTTCACCGAGATCATCACAGCAGTCTTATGGGTCACCTGCATCGCATTCGTTCTCTAGGAGAGCGATTTGCGACTGACCACAGGGGAATGCCCGACGTGTATCGGTACTTTTGGACCTTCAACAGAACGACTGTCCTCTCAGATGTCCGGAGTCACCCTCCGAGGGCAACGGACGACATCCAGCAGCGAGGCGCTATCCAGCAGCAGGATGGTATACATCAGCAGCACGCAAGCCGTCTCGCCTTACACATCGCCCGGTAAAGGACGCCATCCAGCAGCGATACGCCATCCAGCGGCATGATGCTATTCATCAGCAGCACGCAAGTCGTCTCGCCCGTATCCATCACCCGGCAAACCTTGTCGAACCTTCCAAGTGTCGTCGGGGACAAGCCGGCGGAAACTGCTCCTCCACCCAAAAACCAGTCACCGGAGAGAGTCTGCACAAGCGCAGAAAATTCAGCCCCACGGTCCTTGGTATTAGCTACACCGATCCGGAAAAACACCCTTTCCGCGACCGCTCTTTCAGCACGGGCAACTATGAAATTCTCTTTGTGGCTCGGCTTGCATGAGTTGTAAATCTTTGGGGTTTTGTTTGAAGCGGTGCTTCAGAGTCTTGTTGGTCGCTGAAGAGCACGTATTCGAGTAATCAGCCTATCATTTTGCATGCCTGATTCAACTCTTCGATTCATACCGTCTTACAATCATTGTGGCTACAGTAGGGCTCTCCGCGGGACCTACGAGTTGGCTTGCTGATGACTTTACTCTCCATTCTAATGACATACATGGTAGGAAAAAATGTGTCTGTGCCGTAGGAAGGGAGTTATTCGAATGCGGATCTTGATAGGTGATCGTTTTTACACTTGGGCGAGCTGGAGAGGGTGGCATAGCAGAGATTGTCATGAAAAGCCGGGCGTACCTTTAGGTGTCACTTTTGGTATTGTGAGTATCTTTCCTCGTACAGCAGCCACCGAGGTCTATCTTCCTCAACCATCCCCACGAGCCCAAGTGTTTCGATGCCATCCACCTTGAGCATTCAGCTGAAAGGTCTCGAAGATACAGCTGTTCAACGCGCGATTTCGCGATCCATGTTCGCATCTTGACCAGATTGTACTATACATTCACTCACCCAGCTATAAGCTACAACTTYAGCGCCTTGGCGAAGTCAAGCTGATAAGGTGCCAGCGACGCAAAGCAGAACGTATTGAGCTTCTAATATTACATTCTCTCTCGTCCGAATTAATCTTCATGTTGAACCATCAACCAGATGCTATAAGACATGCAGGCGATCACTGAAGCCTTAATTCTTCGAGCGAGCCGGTAGAGTTGATACTCGTGCTTGTAAAGCGATCAAGCATGAAAAGACTAGTCTAGTATGGCTCGAGATGGTAGTTGAAAGGGATCCGTCATTTTCTCCGTCAATTTCAATACCAGTGATGGAAGTTGTTGTAAACCATGACCAATTCAACCATTTCAAAAAACAAGCTCATGTTCTCCATTAAACATTTTGCATTTGTATTGCTTTTTGCGCCTCCAGTGCTCCCGACAGCTCCGGATAGATATATATACATGCGCGGTGAGAATCAAAGCAGGCGGGGTCGTTATCGTACAATAAAATCGGGTATCGTGTTACCAAAAAGGGCCGGCGGTGGAAGAAGAGAAGAGATGCGAAAAGTGCCACCCAAAACCTCGCTCGCTCCAATAATGCATGCCATGCAATAAACGCTCACAAACTCCCCCAAAGCAGCGACTGTTTCTTTTCCGCCGTCGTGATGTTCTTCCCGCCATCATGATGTTCTTATCATAATGTTCTTCCCGTCATCTCAGTCTTCCTTCTCGTTAACCTTGACGGCCATCTTCTTGCCAATTTCATAACTGCTGATCATAATGGCACAGGCGGGAGCGACCTTTAAGCATCTCGCAGCCCAGCCCTTGAACAAGCCACTCATGCCCTCGTTTCGATAGATGTGCCACAAGAAGCGTGGCATCGTGCGACTCTCGGGGAGGGCGCGTTTTTGCTCGAGCGACATGTTGGAGCTGACGACCGTCTGTTGCCTCGTCTTGCCCACATCAAATGGTGTCGTGACCAGCGCGGCAATCAGACCCGAGGAAGCGCCGGCGATGAAGGAATCGGTCAAGAGTTCCTTTGTGCCAAGTTCCCTTCCCGCCATGCTACCTCTTCGCCGACGCTGTTCATGGAGACGTTCTCGCCCAAACTCGTAGCCCCACCAATAAAGGGCAGAGAAGGGCACGTCTCTCCAAAAGGTGAGGGTTAGACCGCGCCAGAGGGAGGTGTAACCCTGTGTGCCGACCATGTCCCGCAATTCCACCATCGTCGCTCTCATCACATTCTTCTCCTTGGTCTGGTGGGCCTGCATTCGCGTTCGGAGCATTTCGATCGGGCTGACGACTATGGCGGCCAAGACGCGGGCAAGAGAACCAGCGGCCAAGGGAGCGTATACATCGCTCACCCGTCCCTCGATGGGACTTAACTTACTCGTYCGCAGCCAATCGTATCCCGCAAAGTAGATGACATTTCCCGGCACGGCCATCATGAGGGTGGGCGATAGACCTCTCCATAGCGTCAAGATTCCTTCATTCCGCGCAATCTTCCTCAATCCGTCGAGGGTGGAATTGAAGGTTCTCCGTTGACTTTCCTCTGCCGCACAGTCAGAAGCGGTGGATTGGGCGGAATGTGCAGCGGACGAGGCGAGGAGGGAGGAAGCGGAGGAGGAAGCGGATGAAGGCGGAGGGGGAGATGCGACGCAGAACTGGGATTGATTCTGCACCCAAAAGACCTCGCGACAACACGCCGTGACGCCGAGATTGGGAGGGAGTTGGATGAACGAGGGCAGGGCGGACGAGGGAGACGGACGGCGGGGTTGCGCTTGCAGTCGCACGCGGACGACATCGAGGGGAGTGACTATCAATGCTGGGTCAGTATTAGGGTGTCGATTGAATGAGATTGATTGAATGGGATTAATGGAATTGATGGATGGTATTGAAGGATGGAATTGAAAGATGGGATGGGATGTTATACCGAGAAGAGATGTAAAAACGCTGCCAGTAACGGCGGATAACATCTTCTGCGACATGGACGTCTCCGGGTCGGGGGTGGTGGTGTTGGGTCGAGGAGAATCCATTATCCGTTCGTGGCGTTGGCCGGGAATGTGAGAGGAAGTGGAAGTGGACGCCATCTTTGCCCGGTTGGGCGGGGCGCGTGGATGGAGAAAAGGCTAGCCTTCAATGGAGGTGGAAATCTATCGGTCTTGGTGGACTGAGGGTGGGTATCGGGAAGTGGAAAGCACTTTCTGGCGGAGGATGGTGGTGACGGTTGTGCCTGAGGTGGTGACGATGGTATCGCATCGCATCGCGTCGAAAGTTTGGCCGGCTTGAGTCAAGAAAGCAGGGTCGGCAGCGATGATTCATGGACCGACATCGGGGCAAACAAAGCCGACCCCGACACCCAATCCAGTCCAGTCCAGTCCAGGCAGGACCTCACCTGCTCCCGACAGTCATGGATGACTCCTTCAGGGGTCCTGTGACACTGCCTTAGGTTACTACACCTACATGTATCCATATCAACCCTCTCAAATCCAAATATGAACGCGGAAAATTCATCACCCAACATGGACAAATCCATCCCGAGCACAGAAGCCGAATTGGAGGCCTTCCGACGACAGTGGCGAGAAGAAGTATCGGCGAGGAATAAAAGACCCGACGAGCCTGTATCCAAGATCCACCATATGCCAAAGAAGGAGAGACAGAAGAGCGATGCCACAAGACCTGCACCCACATCCGGACCTTCCAATCCCCGTCGTAAAGACGAATATTCCGAGGAACTAGAACCCCGGACGTATCATGACCTCCCCGATAAGGAAGAACAGCTACGGTTGGGTGTTGAAGGTCAAGACCTGAACAGAGACCTCTTCAAGGAACCCTCGTCTGCCTTGGAACACTACGAACGTGCCGTGGAAAAGGAAACTCAAGGCAATCTCAGCGAAAGCATGAGACATTACCGCAAGGCTTTCAAGGTGCGTTCCCTCCCCTCATGACATGGATGTCTGATAGAATGTGTATGTATGCTCATATAAATCAATTCGTAGCTCGATGATGGTGTGCATGAAGCCTACAAGAAGAAACATTTCCCTCCTTCCTCTTTCGTCAAATCAAAACCCACCAATCCCAATCCATCCAACGCTTCCGAGACCGTGCCGGGAACCGCCCACGCGTCCCTACATGGTGGTGACACTTCCCTGAATGGTGGTGGTGGTGGCACTACCTCCTCCCTCATCGAAGCCTTCAGCGGTCTACGAATTGAACCCGCCGATCCACCCACCGATGCCTCTCCCCAAGAAAAGTGTCCCATCGCCGAGCTTCCAGAAGAACTCCTCACTCAAATCCTCACCACCCTCGCCATCATGGACGTCGCAGCCTTCGCTCGTGTTCCCCAAGTCTGCAAACGCCTCGCCTACCTCACCCACACCGAATCCAGCATTTGGAAACGAGTCGTCCTCGGCTCCGAATGGGGTTTCGGAGGAATGCRCTACACCTACGCCTGCACCGTCGAAGGCGGCCCCCTAGAAAATTCCTTCGCCAGCGATCCCCACCTCCTCTCCGATGACCCTCCCTCCCAACCCCAATCAGAAACAGCAATCGCCCTTTCAACCCGCACAGACCAACTCCTCCAATCCACCTACGCAAATTCCTACCGTCAAATGTTCCGCTCCCGTCCCCGCCTCCGCTTCGCAGGCGTCTACATTTCCACCGTCAACTACACCCGAGCCGGCGGTCCTCTAACCAACACTCTCACCTGGGGCAATCCCATCCACGTCGTGACTTATTTCCGCTACCTCCGCTTCTTCCGCGACGGCTCTCTCATCTCCCTCCTCACAACCTCCGAACCAGCAGACGTCGTCCACCATCTCACAAAATCCAACCTCCATCATCATACATCCTCCTCTTCAACACTCCCCAGCTCCGTCATGAAGGATGCTCTAAGTGGACGCTGGAGACTCACAGGTGCGGAGGAAGGAGAGGAGGAAGGAGAAGTATGTGTAGAAACTCAAGGCGTCGTGCCCAAGTATTTATATGTCATGCGCTTGGTCGTCAGTTCGGCGGGCAAAGTCACGCGGGGCAATAAATTGGCGTGGAAGGGATTTTGGAGTTGGAATAAATTGACGGGGGATTGGGGAAGGTTTGAATTGAGGAATGATCGGGCGTTTTATTGGAGTCGCGYGAGGAGTTTTGAGGGGGAGTAGAAAGATAGATCATGGATGGTGAGTTATCTTGAATTTATCATGGAGGAGCGGTTGGCTGGGATTCTGTGCGTCTGGAAGGGGGCGATTGAGGATTTGTATGTCCGTGACGAAACGAATCATGTTTACGATAAGAGGCGTGCCTGGATTTCCGGATTAACTTCCAATGCAGTCCAGAGCCGCCGTGTCGGACTCAAAACTTCACCTGCCTGGAAACTCTATTCCTCCTGAGATTAGACATTCATCTCAACAGGCATGTCTCCCAGCTTCACGCACTCGAAAGTACCCATGTGCGTAAATTAAAAGTACGATCCCCGCCAGGCTACTTTCGGCAACTGGTTTGCCTCGAAAAATACATTGCAACATGATCGTCGCCGCGCTCATGGATCTGTGGCGGAAGGCCATAGCCATCATCATCGTGGAGATGACGCCGAGCCTAGAAGGTCGATCGAGTGCCAGCAACATCATCATCTTCGAGGTGCACCTATCCCAAGTTATCCTTATAGACAGAATGTCACCGAGCGCATAAACTGTTCGAGGGCTGCATGCAACAAAAGAACCAAATTCGCATCCGTGACAGACCCAGCAAAGCCTCGGACAGTCGGAGATTTCGCAAGGCAATCGATGGCTACATTTTACCTGGTCATCTTTCACCGTTGAGAGAGACACGTGATTATCTTGTCCTCGGCGAGGTTGCGTATATATATAAAATTGACAATCACATCTTTGATCGACCATTCTCGTGGCCAGCCGACATTCCAGAACGTATTAAGCATGCTCTCGCCTCTTCTTGAACCTCGTCGACAATAGCAGCCGCAGGTTTAGTGCCTCTTACTAGACCTACCCCAGTGCCGGCATACGTAACCATCCTACCATTAGGTCCCCAAGCAGATTCACCCTCTGCTGATTCTTTCTTGTACAGCGCAACATTCTCATCGTCGGACATACCTTTCACTTCATCTTCGTGACCTTTGTTGATTGCTGCCCTTCCATCGTAGCAGGCAGGCCAGCCCTTTGTCTCCTTGAGTCTATCGCAGAGGGTAGACCGAATGGTTGTCTGACCACCATCACTCAAGCGAACGACCTCCTGCTGCCAGCCCCGCGAAATCCCAGCTTCCTGTGCAGCTAAAAATCTCGTTCCCATAACGACTCCAGACGCACCCAATGCTAATGCTCCCGCAACTCCACGACCATCTGAAATGCCTCCCGCAGCGAGGACCGGAAGATCGGATTGACCAATCGCGGCGAGCATGTCCATCACCTCAGGTACGAGCGATATAATGCTCGCCGACTGTGACAGACCATGGCCTCCTGCATCACTGCCTTGAATGACAAGTACGTCCGGTTTTGCAAGGCTAACTGCTGATCGAGCCTCATCGACACTTCCGACTTGTACCCAGATATGCGTCTTGCCTTGGGTGATCTCGCGGATGCCATTCGCCCAGTCAGCCAGCTCCGACTGCTTTGTAGGGGCATATAACCATGCGACAGCAGGTACATACTTTTTGAACACAGTCGTTGCCAAATTCAACTTACAACTCCAAAGCTGGAAGCCGACGCCAATTGGGATGACAACATCTTGTGGAGCCTGCTGTATCTGAGTGGTTGTTGTTTCACGTGAGAGCTGGGCAACTTGTTGTAGGGAATCTTCGAGGGCGTCAATCTTGGTTCCTCCAGCGATGAATCCTAGTCCTCCAGCCGTGGAGACATTCACGGCCAGTGTTGGGGTTGCGGCGCCGAGCATCGGCGCGGATACTACCACGGGCATTCGTAGCCATGGATATAGCTTGGTTAGAACGCACGCCATTATTGTCAAGTGCTGACTTTTTCAAGTGAATGCTTCTGTAGCCGCAATCTTGGTAAAGCGATGACGCTGGATAATTCACTCGGGTTGTGAAAGATCGTACCTAGATGACGAGATGGAAATGGTTCCAGCCGATCTCGGCTTCAGGGTTAGGGTTGGGGTAGTACCACCCACCGCTGTCAGAGATCCTGAGAGTCGATATGATACTCCCGAAAGACTGCCTTCGGAATGGCGTTGGTACCCGTTTTCGATAACGAAGAGGCATGTCCTGAGCATAGATGAACGGTGAAATCATAAGCTATATTCCTTACGCTTCCCTTCCCAAATGCGCTTCTCTCTTCGCTCATGACGTGGAATCACGAAGAGTGTGATCTGCTTCACTACCCAGTGAGTGAAGGAAGACGCCTCCTTAGATTTCCTGTGCATCACATGCTCAAATCTTTCATCCAGAATTCTGGTCACAAATCCAAGTGAGTGAATCCATGCAAGTGAATATTCGCAAAATCTTCTCAATATGATGAGCCGCATCAAGTCGGCCATATAGCCCTTGAGTGGAACATCGTGTTCTGAGACCTCCTCCTTTTCGGTATTCTCCCTTTCCCACGCTCCCCAACTCACAACGCCCCTTCAGGAGCAGTAACATTATACATCTTCGCAAATGGATCATAATAAGAATCCAGCTGACGCACATACTCCATAGCCCTACCCCAAAAAGTCAGCAGCTTAATTAAGAAAAAAAAAATCGTCTTCCGAATTGACACCCCACAAAACACCACAAATTTCTCTCCTAAAGATACAACTCACCTCGCAGTCCTGAAAGTCGGCTCCTCGCCATAAACACAAGACATCCAAGCAAGAAGCATATCCGTACCAGCAGAAACCCCACTCGAAGTCCAAACATTCCCATCGGTCGTCCACCGCGCTTCAGGGATCCAATGCGCAGTAGCATCYGTAGCGATGACCGTCTTCCAGGCAGCCTTGTTGGAAGTAGCGCGTTTTCCAGATAATAGACCCGTCTTCCCAACAATCAACGAGCCCGTGCAAACCGTGAGTAGTATTGCAGTTTGGGATATATTTGCTTGATGAAATTCAACGTATTGTCGAGGTCAGGCGCACGAGTACCAAGACCTCCAGGCACTAATAAGACTTCGAGATCTGAAGGTGCGGTGGTGAAGTTATGGGTGGGTTTGATACCGATGAAAGCGGTGGAATTGTAGGGGTTCATTGCCGCGTTGCGGGGTCCTGTGGTGATTGCATCTTCCATGTATTCGGCGATCCACGAAATGTCGATTCTCTGGCTACGGGCAAGGGTGTAGAGGGCATCGTAAGGGCCGAAGACGTCGAGGGGTTCCCATCCGGGAAAAAGGATGATTCCGAACTTGCTGGGAACTGGATTGGAAGTGCTGTTGCCGACGCCTGTGAGAGATGAGTAGTTGGTCATGGACGGGTGTTGGGAAAATGTACAATACTCAGGAGGATAGCCGGTGTATGTTGTATTGTACTTTGCGCAGACTTGAGTCCCTAGGAAAAGGAGCGCCTGCAAGGCATATAGCCCAAAAGTAGTGATCGAGGAACGCATCTCGGTCCGGAAGCTTAAGGCAGCTTGAGATGATCATTGTGTTGGGAACGGCATCAATACCAAGTAGCACCATGCTGCAGCATGAGTCATCTCGCCCCACAGACATATGCACTAGATGCGGATACCACGCTTGGCACTTGAGCATATTTACTCGTGTTTGCTCCCATATAGGAAGGAGCATGTGCGACGGAGCTGACCTGCAATGTAACCGCCGGAGAATCAGCTAGATCCTTCGCGCGAGCTTTGCAAGTATTTCAGTCTCTCATTGTCAGAATGTGGGTTGAGTCAATAACTACGCCCTTTGACATGGCTATGTCCGAGATTCTGCCAGGATCCGGGAAATAATTTCAGGGGCAGAGAGTGACCAGGATTGACTATCATATTGAAGAGGTCCCAGAAACGATGCCAAACGAAACTTCCCTTGAGCGACCCCAATTCTGCTGCTGATGAAGCCGCGCTGTAATAACCAACTTGAGCATTGAAAGCGCGTTGACTGCCAACACCCTCCTGGCTGAAAGATTCTGCGAGTTGTGAGGGTAACAGTGAAAATGGATCAACGAAATCCAAAGATGAGCCTCAATCGCAAGTGTCATTCACTCGTCGTCAGCCTTGATTTTGCTGCGAGCAATGCATTTCGCTCCTTTTGTACTCGGCGCACGACAAGCAGGACAAGTCCTCCCATGAGCAATCAGCAGAAAATGGATAGACTGTTTAACGCTCACAGGAACACGAGCATCCAAGTGCGATTGTGCCAACTCACGACTGACACCATCCGGGATCCATTTCCAAAGTCCAGCGATTCGGTATATATGGGTATCGACCGTGAAAGCATTTCTTTTGAGACACCAATTCATAACGACCGATGCACACTTCGGTCCCATGCCTTTGTAATGCATCAGCTCCTGCATGGCATCCTCATCGCTGACGTTGAAGAGATAGTCCATGTCCCATTTTCCATGGCGCTTTTGGACTTCTTCTAGCATGTTCATGATGATGTTGGATTTCCGGATATGTAGACCTCCACAGCGTATCGTCTCCTCCAACTTGGCCTTTCCTCCTTCGAAGATGTCTGGATATGCGAAGATGGAACCATACTCTCCTCGCATGCTATTCATTGCTCGTTTGGCATTGTTCCAGCTGGTTGCTGCGCTGAGCACGGCTACCACCATGGCATCCAGGACGTGTGGGATTGTCTCTGGGGTATTGGGATCACTGAATTCCTTTTCGACGTCCAGATGGTGCATCTCATGAAGTATGCTGTTGGCTTTTTCACATTCCTTGGGTGTCGGGCGTGGAAATTCCGGGAAAGGGGATGTCGTGGCATGTGCAGACCAAGCTTGGAACTTCTTGTCCGCGAGACGGGATTCTTTCTTAGGAGCATCGATACTCTGCTGGTTTTCGGAATCGTGTGGTAGAGTCTCTGCTTTGATATCGTCTTGTGGTGGTGAATTTTGCCCTGATGCTGCCCTGGATGGACCATGCTTGATTTTCCGAGCTTGGAGGGAAGAACGAGGCGCGGAAGCCAATCGAGTTGATCGTCGCATTGTGTCTTGTAAGGTAAGGCTTGAGATTGATCTCGAGTCGATTCTGAGCACTCTCTCGTCTGGTCACGGATGTAGAATAATTGAAAACCAACATCTTCATTCACATCACATCACATCGCGTTCGGGGACGACGCGATGTCGATGACGCATGGTCGAAGTTTCATCGGAGTCGGCCATTGACGCATCTCGTCAAGCCGGGGAATCCGAATCTCCGTGACCTCCCACGTGGTACCCTTGCAGATCGATCGAGCCAGAGGATTATCAAGAACGCCTTCCATGAACATGACATAAACATGACATAATCCATGGATGTCTCGAAAACTTTGACCGGTGCATTAGCTCTCTAGCAATGAACTCCTTCCGACGTACCAGCGTGGACTCTCCAGGCCCAACCAAAGCAGAGACTGAGGAGATTCTAAGCAACCACTTCGATGATCGGGAAAGCCATGAACATCATCATCCCAAAACATACAACGACGAACACCAGCATCTTCACGGAAGCTCCCCGGATGATCATCTATATCATGCCTCTCAGACCGCTCAAGCACCACATCTACACTCTCGCTTCACACACCAAGACCTACGTCTCCTGAGCAAATCCTCCACATCTTCCCCTCTACGCGTGATAGCGCTGATCGACTTCGATGCCTTTTACGCCCAATGCGAGACAGTCCGTCTGGGCATTCCCCCCGAGAAACCTCTCGCGGTGCAACAATGGCACGCAATCATCGCCCTGAACTACCCCGCGAGAGAGTGTGGTCTCAAACGCGGCATGTCCGTCGACGAGTGTCGCAGAATCTGTCCCGAGATCATACTACAACACGTGGCGACTCGGAGGGAAGGCGATGAGCGCTGGTTGTATCGAGAAGACCGAGATCGTATGGGGAGTGAGAAGGCAGCGCTGGAGCCCTATCGGGATGAATCGAGAAAGGCGCTTGCTGTGATTGCGGAGTGTCTTTCTGCTTTGTCGCCGGAGGTTGTGATGGAGAAGGCGAGTGTTGATGAGATGTATTTGGATCTTTCTGCTTACGTGCATGGCGTACTTGTGGAGAGGTATCCTGATTTGACGGCTCTTGAGTCCTTACCAGAAGATCACCTACCTTTGCCTGACACTGCTCCTCTCGATTGGAAAGGGGATAATGTCATCGTCGGGGAAGAAGGGCGTGCCCTTGATTGGGATGATGTTGTCATGCACACTGGCGCTGAGGTCGTCCGTGAGCTGAGACTCACTGTACACCGCGAACTGGGCTACACGGCGTCCGCTGGCATCGCTTCCAACAAAGTTCTCGCGAAATTAGGAGCAGGCTGTAAGAAACCGAATCAACAGACTCTTATTCGCCCATCCTCTGTCCCATCCTTCCTCTCCTCCATTCCGTACAAGAAAATCCGCGGGTTAGGAAGACAGCTCGGGGAAGCTGTTGAAGAGGCATTCCAAGGAACAACCAGCATCAACKACCTCCTCTCCATCCCTCTGCACGAAATCCAATCAACTCTCGGTCTTGAAGAAGGCGCATGGGTCTACAACGTCATCCGCGGCGTAGAAAGCAGCAAAGTATCCCCCCGTAGCAAACCCCAAAGCATGTTATCCCAAAAGACCTTCACGCCGCTCCTTCCAGGCATAGAGCAGGCTTATCCCTGGCTTCGCATGTTTGCAACGGAACTCTTCGATCGTGTCGTTGCGCTGGACACGCCGGGGAGTCGTCGGAGACCTCGTACGCTGGCCGTCAACCATCACATCAACGGTCGCTTTGGTCCTACGCGCAGAAGACAAGCCGGGCTTCCTCTCGCAGGCACTCTCACCGCGGATATGATCTACAATGTCGCGAGTAGCAAACTGCGGGAGATGTCGCTTGAAGCCGTCTCTTGGCCTTGTGCGGCGCTGGGTGTGGTGTTGTCGAATTTCGTGGAACTTGATTCGGGGAGTCAATCCATCACGGCGTTCTTCAAGCCTGGAAGGCAAGTTCCTGATTATACCCGCTCGACGCAATCGTTGGGAATGGCTACGTTGGCAAGAAGCCCTCGAGTTCTCCCAACAAGCAGCAAATTTCCCCGACGAGGGAATGTTATCGATATGTTCGCAAACCAGCGACGAGTAGAAAGGAGTTGGAAAGAGGAAGGGTATCTGTGTTCACGGTGCAATGGTTCCATACCCGAGGAGACGGTTCTGGAACATTTAGATTGGCACATGGCGAAAGATCTCCAAGCGAAGGGATGAAGAATGAGCCCCTTCCACCCATCTTCCAAGCGATGAGGAGATTTATGTGTGCGCAGAGATCCCTGCAATCTGCGATGACGCCAGTGATGACAACGAGTTTGCCGGTCAACGACATGATATGATTGTGCAGATGTGCCAGTAGCTCGCGGCGGGATAATCTCCTGGGCGAACGGGCTGCTGAGACGTCGGCAGGCTAGGTGAGTATGTAGGTAGCGGAAGCTGTAGCGGCAGCGGCACTGTGTCTGATGACGATTTCTCTCTCCGCCCCATCGTGTCGTGGGTGTGATGTGTGAGGCAGCGGCGACAAGAGAAAAACGAAATGTAACGGCAGGCACGACACTAGCGTGCGTGCGGGATCGGCCGAACTACGCTGCGTCACACGAACGTGTCTCCTTCCCATCCATCCACCCTTTATCATTCACATTCTCACGCTACCCGCGCCCACATGGATAATTCCGAGGAATACGATTTGGGGGAGTTCGGGGAGGAGCTCGATGCAATGATCGAAGAGATCGTGGCGCCGCTGTTAGAGAGGATGGAAGCGTACATGCAAAGGGTGGAGGACCGAACGAGGGAAATGAAGGAAAGTAACAGGACGGCCTTGAATGAGTACGAGATGGCAAAGGATAACGTGGAGGAGGCAAGGCAGTATTGGGTGAGGAAATACCAGCAAGAGAAGGACGCCACTAAGGCGCGAGACACGAGCATGGCTGAAAAGCCGGCACCTGACTCGGGCCCGGTAGTGCAAGACAATGGTGTGGGTGATGAAGAGGTAGAGTCGAGAGAAGAAAGTCGGGAGCGAGGCGTAACAGTGACCGCAAGGTCTGCGCATTTCCCGAGCCAGACAGGACGAGGACGCGGTCTCGGTCGTGGTATTGACGGCTTGGCCTTCGGCCGCCGCTCACCAACTGAGAGCCACCGATCTCGTTTGGGACATGGACCACCGACGGAGGAGGATGATACCCACGTCTCGACCCCGCGAGTTAGAGGAAGTGGTGCTGGCGGCTTGGCCTTTAACCACCAATCGCCGCCTGAACAGCGCCGTTCTCCGTGTTACAACGCAGGGCTAGCGGAAGATGGGCAGAGTGATGGGAAGGAAGATGAGAGTCAGGGAGGAGATATGGATGCTGAGGCTGTAGAGGCTGCGGGTGCTGAGGCGACGGAGGAGGAAATTCCCGCCCTTCGGCAGAGCTCGCGTCAGCGGACCACAGGGGTCTAGTTGTTGGGCCGGATGAGTGTGAACTAGATGCTGCCTGGAAGCACATGGAAGGAATGGGGCCGATGGAGGGCTGCTGGGGGAGAGATGTGTAGGGGGAAAAGCCGAGGGATTGCTGTGACGGTGTCGAGAGAAGGCTACTAGGCCGGAAGGCAGTCTCGCAAGGGATGGATATCCGAGCCGCAGTACTTGCAACTCGTATGTGAATGGACAAAAGCACTCTGACCATTACTCGCCTGTTCATCCTCTTTCGTACCGTAGCTTTCCGCTGCTTCTACACCATGGTGTACTCACATCACCCACCCGCGGTCTGCATGTCTGAGATGGTGGCGAGATGCCATGCATGCAGCAATATGAGGAAGCAGAGATCTGTACATGCGAGAGATATCTGCCCATGGACCGATGGGGTCGTGAATGGACCTAGAACATCGGGTTGATCTTACGAGGGAAGAGGTGAAGTTGCCTCCTCGGCTGACCTGCTCGAAACGGGGAAGGTGTAACGCACCAACCACCTGGCAGCCTACCAATCTTCTTCCTCTATTCGCTACATACATTTCGGGCCCTCAAGTCAGATCCCAGGTATGAATATCATCGAGTACGAGCCGGTCCCTCCTCATCCTGCTCATCCGTGACTTTCTGAACGTGATGAGAACAGAATGGGCCCGGGAGCGTCGTCGGTTCGATCGACGCCGCAGCCTGTACCCGTCGCGCAGCTGCTAACCCAAAGCAGGCAATGCACATTGAAATATCTGTCATCGGTTCCAGCACATCTACACCCATTGATTTGGCTTTAAAGACAGTATCCATCATTCAGAATCCATTCTGTCAATCAATGAGGATCTCGCTACACAATCGCTCGATACAATGGCTGCGTATAACAACTTTTCAGAACTGTACGACCGACAAGCGGATGCGTCTTGCGCCGTYGTGGAACGCGAGTTCGTGCTTCCCTCATCGATTGTTTGATTCCCGGATCACGATGGCCCACGGACCCGGAACCTATTCGTACGGGGCGAGAGCCGTATCTGTAGTCGGCGTCGACATATCTGCTGGTGAGGTCGAAGCGGCCTCGAAGAAGAACAATAGAGACGCTCCTTCCATGCAAACAACTCAACATGTATAGTGAGAAACAGGATTCAGACGACTACGAACATTGTGTTCTCACCGCTGCTTATTTTCAGATGGGCTCCTTGGAACCCACATCTGTTACTCGTGAAAGACTATTCATCAAGAGTGACAAGCGTCGTCGTCTCTATTGCTCCATTTGTTCGGATTCAGCTCTTATTGACTGTAACTGATGAGGCATAAAGTCTTCGTGCCAGTGTTGCAGATCGACATACTCTGAGACCTGCTAGCATGACAACAAAGGCGCAGAGACCGACCACAGAGAAAGCTCAGCTCCGCAAGGTTTGACACGATCGCCAATGGGTCACCGTCAATCCCTCCGTGTCTCCTTGATCAGCTAGTTGTGCGTTCCGCTTACGCGGACGGTTCGGCCGCCCATCACCCGCATTTGCCAAGAAGATGTTGCATATACCAAACCTCAGAGCAATTACAGTCGTTCTTTCCAATTCTGAACGCTGTACAACACACTACAGTTTCTTCAAGATCTTTCCAACGCCTTTCCCCCACACGAGACGACTCCAGCATCTTGTGTCAAGAGCTGAGCCTCGTTCCCCACTCAAGATGACGATAACAGATCAACCCTCAGAATTGGCTCCAGAGGTGTTGAGAACGTTTCTCAAACGTTCCTTCGAGATAGAGAACGCAGACCACGAAACGCAATCGTTCTTCGTGGCAGACTTTGGCGAGTTGGGACGGGTGCTGCAAGATTGGAGGCTGCTTCTACCTGCAGTTCAACCGTACTATGGTAGGTCAAACTCGAAACACGCCCTCAAACTCTGAGACTGATGAAATACCAAAGCAATGAAATGCAACCCAGACGCTGGCTTGATCAGTGAGCTTGCCTCGCTAGATGTGAACTTTGATTGTGCCTCCATCTCCGAGATGAAGGACGTCCTGGAGAAGGGAATACCTGCGAAACGCATCGTCTTCTCTAACCCCATCAAGTCAGCATCAGCTATCAGATTTGCGGGTGAGAATGGTGTCGAGACTTTGGTGTTTGATAATTTCGAGGAGTTGTGTAAGATTCAGCATCACGCTCCAGGGGCAAACCTCCTTTTGAGGATCGTTGCAGATGACCCTACAGCTGCTATAAAGTTGGATTCCAAGTTCGGGGCTACTGTTGAAGAAGCTCAAGATCTGCTCGAAGCTGCAGCAGCAATGAACATGACTTGCATCGGGATCTGCTTTCATATTGGTACGTTCCGCGCTGATTACATGGCGTTTTTTCTAACATCATCCCAAGGAACGGGATCACGAGATCCTACTGCCTTTACCCGAGCAATCGAAAATGCTGGAAAGCTTCTCGACTTTGCTGTCACTCTCGGRCACCCAGTCAAAGTTTTAGATGTCGGTGGAGGTTTCACAGGAACAAATTTTGCAAAGTCGGCTTCCGCGATTCGAAACGCGGCCAATGATCTCGCTCATCGTCACCCTTCTGTCGATATCATCGCGGAGCCCGGACGGTTGTTTACAGAATCTATCTTTAGCCTTGCCGTGCAAGTGATCGGACAACGACAAACTCCTGCAAGTAAAGGGGGAGTCCCTACTGCTCGGCTATATCTCAATGATGGAGTATACGGGAATTTCATGGCCACCATACTCGAGCATGAAGTCTACAAACCTGCCATGATCTTGCACAAAGGAACTGCGGTCAATGTTCAGTCTTGTAAAGGTCGATTTGCATACTCTCTCTGGGGACCGACATGTGACTCTCTGGATCTCGTCGCCGATACAGTGTTAATGTCTCACGAAGTCGAAGTCGGAGACTGGCTCATCTTTCAAAACATGGGTGGTAAGTGTATACAAATCGATGCAAGGGTGGATTGAATCTGACATGACAATTATGGCAGCTTACACTTCTGCTTGCCGCACCGAGTTTAATGGCTTTTGCAATTCGGGCAACACGTTCTATGTGAATCAAAAAAGTGATTTTGCAAAGCTCGTACGGAGTCGCTAGACACTGTGTGGCTTTCCTGGCGTTGTGAATGGCCTTGGGAGAGCTAGGTAGACGGAAGGACGATCAGCAGCTATGGCTATAGTATTCCTAAGCTGCGTTTAGGGGTACCCCGCCCTGACGAAGCGTATGTATTTCAAATTTGAACGCTCTCCTACAAATGAGTCTCTTGAAAGCCATTTTTACGAGATGCTTCCTCACAGACCCGCCGAGGAGCAGGCCATCGCCGGCCAACCATCATCTCGTAGCCGCATCATTGACGTGATAACAGACTATTATCGCTTCTTAACACGACTCCCACATATTGATCCCTCAGATTTGGTATTTCCTCCTGAACCAGAGGGCTGGCAGACCATAAACGAAGTCGAGCTTCGAGCGCGCGGAAGGACGGACGAAACAATCGAAATTCTGCGTCGCCTGCCATACCTACGCAATCCTGATCTCCCCATCAGAACCGCGCACAACATTACCAACGATTCGCTTTCGATTGCTTACTGCGATGGAGAATTAGAGCCTGCATGGGTTCATGACCAACAACCCACTCCGGGCCATATCATCTGGCTTACTACCCAGACCAATAAGGAGGGTCACTATCTTCTTCTGGATACAAAACTCGGAACTATTACAACATGGAATCCTATCTACCCAGGACCTCCCTTACCAGACAGTATTCTCGACGAGGATTCCTTGGAGCTCCAGGACCGATGGATGAATTATGCAACTTTGCCTGTGGGCGACTTTTTCGACATCTGTAGGAGGCGTTATGAGAAGTTAATCTGGATACCCGTTCCTGGGCTCAAGGATAATAACTCTAGAGGAACGGCTCATCATCTTGCGAGAATTATGACGAGGGGTTTTGAGGATGATTATCTGTATTCTGACGATGAGTACGACATGTCGGAAGATGAAAGCAGCGATGGCTCCTCCTCTGAAGATGCCGTAGACGACGATGAAGGCAATATCTCCAATATAGAGATCGATCAGCTCATGGCAGATGCTGGTGCGGACGGACAATATGCTGTCGAAGAATTGGCGAACCGACCCGACCCTTCTCCAGAAGCTGGTGTCATAACCGCTCATCGTAACGAGGAAGAGTATGAAACTGATGTTGCTTTTGAAGACGTACCCGCCGGAATGAAGCAGATGTGGCAGGATACGAAGGTCAGTCATTTAGCTGTGGTGGCAAACAGCAGCTAATCTAAGAACAGGATACATATTACATCTATAAACGTAATGGATGGCCGGCAGACGATTATGACAGAGAGCGATGTAAGCAGCAGCTACAAGAATGGCTGGTATTGAAAAGCCAAAGGACCTGAATACATTTGCTATCTGGTTAGTCTAGGCTTCCCAATCTACTGAGAAATGCTGTGACTTTCAATGCCCAAAGCTATATTCTCCCAGCCGCGGCGACGAACGCTGCTATAATCTGATATTGTAGGCTGTATCCTGCTCTTGCCCGCAAACCAGGCTCCTCAAGCTGGTTACACGACCAGCCTAACCACTGACCAGTCAAAAGCTATGGACACTCGACATGAAGTATCCCAAAGTAGGCGTTTAAACTTGAGTGCTAAAATGAAACAGGCATAATGATCAATCATGACCCTCTTTAAAGTGATGCGATGTTGTGCATCGGCTGCTGACACGCGCTAGTCTGGCAAAGAGAATATTGCCAAGCCAGAAAATTTTCACTCACTCACTCACTTCATTTTCGATCACAAAACAGCAAAAAAGAAAATACATTCAACATTTGGGATTCCCCAGTGGTCRCCCACCTGAGTACTGATCAAACGATTACATGGTTCAATAGGCYAGAGCGGACGGGATGGCTTGCTTTCATGCATCTATGGCCGAATGTGGAAGGAGCGGAGCTCTTGCCGTACATATTCATGGCAGAGAGGTCAGCGATGCAGCAAAGGTCCATCAACTAACTCAACGAACGAGCACATTCTTGAATTGCCAGGGATCCTCCTCGTCGAGATCTTCTGGAAATAGGCGTGAACGGTTTGTGAGGGGAGTCCACTCAGTGTAGTAACCTTTTACAGGACCCAAATAGGGGCCCTGTACCTCGAGACAGCGTTTGTAATCCATCTCGTCGGCCTCGACGATGCCATCTTCAGGGTTTTCGAGCGCCCAGACCATCCCAGCGATAACGGCAGAAGTGACCTGCAGACCCGTGGCATTCTGGTCGGGCGCAAGACGACGTGCCTCTTCCAGCGAAAGCTGAGAACCGTACCAATATGCGTTCTTGGAGTGGCCGTATAAAAGCACACCAAGTTCATCGATGCCATCGCCAAGCTCATGTTCCTCGAGGACATGGAGGAGCGTATGAGCTGTGCCGCCGGAGCCCAAGTGTTCACGCAGAGACAAAAGCGCGTCGTTGCAAGGATGATACGCATAATGTACCGTGGGCCTGTATTCAACCTGGCCGGTACTGTCGTTACGCTGGGTGAAAAAGTCTGCGATGGAGATCGATTCGTTGTGAGTCAGAAGCAGTCCATACTGAGCACCCAGAGTCGGACACCAAGTACGGACGCGCGTGTCAGCGCCAGGCTGCTCCAAGTACATTGACACTGCACAATCGTTTTGCTGTCCATCATGAAGTCTGCCGTTAGGAGGCATCCATTTCTCGTGAGTTCCCCAGCCCAATTCGGCTGGCTGCATTCCCTCGGACAAACAGCCTTCTACGGACCAGGTATTCCAGAAAGTACCCGGAGGCCYGATACGTTTCGCAGTCTGTGTATCGCGCTCTGCGATGTGGATTCCTTTGACACCGACTCGTCGCATTAGATCTGCCCATCCCTTCCGATTGTCAACGGAAGGCTCTGTGTAATCGAGTCCAATGTCCTGAGCGACGTTTAGAAGAGCCTGCTTCGCAAACCACGATACCATCCCGGGGTTGGCACCGCATGTAGACACTGCCGTTGTCCCACCCGGGCTACGGCGCTTCTCTGCGAGCAGAGTCTCGCGAAGCGCGTGGTTTGTGCGGCTAGCCATAGGCGCACTGTCGTCGAAATAGAAGCCTAACCACGGTTCTATCACAGTGTCGATGTACAGCACCCCATGTTCTCGACACATGCGCATCAGATCCACGGAACCTGTATCAACTGAAAGGTTGACGCAGAATCCTTGTCCTGTTCCTTCTGTCAAAAGTGGAACCAGCAGATCGCGGTAGTTGTCAGTCGTGACAGCCGCTTTGATGAACCTGATGTCTTTGCCTGGGTTCGTAGATGGWTCTTCCGCGTCGTGATTAGGATCAATGATGGTCAACCGCCATTTGTCGAATCGAAAGTGGCGTTGAATTAGGGGCAGCGTCCCACGACCGATGGATCCAAATCCAATTATGACGATCGGACCTGTGATGTCGGCAAAGATTGTGTGCTCTGGCGAAGCCACCATGTCAGCTGCTGGTGAATCATAGCCGGGCTCCTGGGACGACTCGGATATGTTGAACGTCATGTTTGGAAACTTGAACGGAGAGCGCCACTTGCATGTTGTACAGTTGTACGAGATATGTACAAATGATAGCAGGGGATATAGCTCCGTCAACCCCACGGCGCACCGCCGGTCCGTAGGAGGACCAGTCCCGATCCGGAAAGAGCATGACGAGGAGGTAACAAAGAATAGTGCGGAGTAGACCCTACCCTACCTACTCATAATGATGGGACCACAGTCAGATGTCGGCTGCCTTTGGCTACCTAGGTATACACACCTTACACATTGTGCATCGTAGGATGCACGATATCTTATGCAGATTGATACAGAGATAGACTATAGGCATATCATCCCTACGACGATCCTGTCGGTGACCTTAAAACCCGCAGTAAGTATTTGGATACCACAGCCCTACCACTAAATTTTGAGCCCAAAAATCTGTAGCACAATATGGCTGCAACTGCACAGATACCGCCAATAACAGCCGCCATGTTGCCGAAGCCAATCGCTCTCCTTAGACCACCACCAAGTTCGGGACCCAACGTCAAGCCGGTATGGTAGCACATCTCTAGCATAGAAAACATCTGCGCATATGGCACATCGTTGCCGTAGACATGTGGATTAGCTTCGGACATCTTCTCTAATACAATGCCAGCCTCGACGGTTGCTAGTACTCCGGCACCTCCAATGCCGATTCCGATAAGAGCGAGGAGAGCGCAAAATAGAACGATCTGATTAGTCCCGCCGGCGCCGCAAATGCGTAGAAGCACTAACATAGGCGTGATATATGCGAAGCTGATAGCGCCAACTGTCTTGGCACCGATTTTGTCAACYACCCATCCAAGCAAGGCAGATGCAAGTATTTCGGCGAGGCTGAGTGGGACGAAGAGATAGCCAGACTTCAGAGCATCGAAACCAAACAAATCCGCGGCGGTTAAAGGTATGGTCGCCTCGAAGCTACTGATGATCGTTGCTTGCAAGAGGTTCGTAAGCAAGGCCACGAGGAACCGGGGTGATGACAGACAGGCTAGGATTGGAAGCCGCCGAACGATTCTAGGAAGAGTCGTGGATAGCTCGAAATTCTCTGATCTTGCTTGTGATGTTCTTGTTTCGGCATCTTCTATGCGTTGCACGAGGTCTGCTTCGTTGGCTTCTAGAACGCCCGTGTCTTGACTGGCGTGCATCGGATMACCCTCCCTCTCAAGGTGTCTCTTGGCGCGGTTTGTATCTAGAACAAGAAGACGTAGGGCGAGATCAGGCACGAGCATAGCACAACCAAAGATGAGTAGACTTCGCGAACCAGCTTTTGTGTAGATGGACCCGCCTAGCGTGGGCGAGAGCAGCGCGCCAGCGGATATCAGGCCGAAAACCTGTAACCATGATCAGCGTCTGATTTTGAGAGGGAAGACGGTGTATAAACTTACAAGACCACTTGACTTGCCCAAGTCGTCTGTTCCCACAGTTTCGAACAACAAAGCAAAACCTGACGTATAGCCGAGTGCCGCACCTACCCCCTGAAATACCCTCGCGATGTAGAGTATGGCAATAGATCTCCCCAGAAAGAACATGATGTTGGCTGCAAGGAGCCCAGCAATGCTAGCCAGGAAAGGTATCGTTCGTGAACCGATTCGGTCGGAGATGAATCCGACGAAAGGTGCAGTCACTACGCATGTTACAGCGTATGTGGTCAGTAAGTTTGAGGTATGGCCCTGTACTCGATCCTTGGGTATCCCGAGTTCGTCTTCGAGGATAAATGGTAGGCAAGGGATGRCGATACCATAGAGTAAGGAGTCGACAAAGAGTCCGTATGCAACGACAATGAAGATGAAGATTTTGCTTGAGCGCCATCTTACGCCACCATAAAACCAGGCATGGCTCGCGGCCATCGTCAACTTGGGGGCGTGTTCAAAACTTTCAAAATCAAAAAGTCTGTAGAAATCATACTCAAAGACTACTACTACTGCGCAGATAGCAGAAGGCAACACGTCACATGCAAAAGTTTGATTAGATCTCCTCCAACGATGGCGCACCGTTCGTCCAAATAATGGCTCATCGAGCAGTTGAACCCTAAACCTATATTTGGTAGCGTTATTGTTTACCCGGGTACGGTGCGCTTTTAGCGACAACTCTGCAACAATTTTTTTTTTTAGTAGAACTAAGGTACACTACTTACGCTACCTCGGAATATAACCGTTCCGAGAGGTTAGCGGTAATTTTTAGTTATTATACGGGCGCTTCCGATATAGCCTTTTTATCTAGTATATAGATATAGTCCTAATTAATAGATTAATCGTAGAAGTAAAGTTATCTAAAGCCTATATCTATAACTATATATTAGGCACTCCCTTTATATAGTAGATAGATCGAGAAGTGGAT
>NW_019716255.1:3322002-3326319 GCF_900074925.1 Ramularia collo-cygni | reverse complement strand
AACCTTTTAGATTAACGACGCTTCGACCGATTACGCGTATAATTTGCGGGTAGTTTACTCGTGTTCTTAGATAATTACGAAACCTTCGAGATCGTCCGCTTATAGCTTAAACCTCCTAGGGTAGGATGTTATTACTCTACTTCCTCGGTTTCTAGCTCTCTCTTAATTTCTAGCTCTCCCTTAATCTATAATCGAGTAAGTAGCTATCTTTACGATTATATAGGCTAGAAACGTATAAATATCTTACTAAACGAAGGTAGCGACTTATCGTTACTATTATTAGTAGCGTTATACTCTATAGTAGTATTAACCTGCTCTTTACTCTCCTATCGAATTTAGTATTAGACTTTATCTACTAACGTTTATATAGAAAGATARTATATATACTTCTAAGGTCGGCTTTACTTTAACTACTAGCTTTAACTCTACTTTAACTTCTTACTTTACCTTCTTCTTCTTCTTCTAAGAGTCCTTACTCTTTAGAGTAGTAGTAGCCTTAGTAAGATTTGCGTTAACCTCGGCCTCGTATAATAGGTTATCCGTAGGCTATAATATAGAACGTCTCTTAAAGATAAGGAATACCTTATATTACTTTCGAGATAGCTAGCCCTTTATATTAATATTATTTAGGAAGATACGACTTAGCTTCCTATCTTTAAAGTCTATATCTAGAGGTTAAATAGGCCTATCTCGGTTATTATACGACTGCGTAATATATATATAGGTGTTATYCGGATGTTCTATCTCCTTAGTAATATACGGTTTATTACCGAAGCTATAAATAGTAGCTACTATATCTTTAATATTATAATCCGGTACCGCGATGTTCTTAGGCGTTCCTACATCCTATTAGCGATTAATTATACGGCGGTATAAACAAATATAATAATAGTATATAATATATATAGTATACTTAAAGAACCCCTTACCTTTCTTTAACCTGCTCTACTTTAGTATCTTATCTAGATTATCTAGGGCAATATAGTATCTCGTAATAATAATCGTAATAATAAACCTAACTTATACGGTTGCTATTATAGAGATAGCCTTTATAACACTATCCTTCGACCGTTAGCTAGGGGGTGGATTACCTATATAGTACTTATACTTCGGTAGATTTATTACCGCTTCTTTTTCGATCTTAATCTATTATATATAGGTTGCCTTTATACTAGTAAGCTACGCTTTATTTAGAAGGCTCCTACTAATATATCCGTTAAGAACCTCGTCGTCTAATGTCTCGCTTTTATTAGAGTTAATAATAATTAGTATAGTGCTTAAGGATAGCGTATTCGTCCGTAGCGGTATTAGTATCGCCCGTATAATCGGTTTATTCGAAGGTACCGGCGGTATTAGGTTATAATCGCCGTAGAAGTAACATTTCTTATTATCTAGTATACACTTTATATAGTCGAATTAGGGCTAAGTAGGGTATATACGCTTCTATACTTTCTTTACTTACTTCTTAGAACCTATCGGTATAAAGCGGACTCGTAGATATAGCGTTGTATACGTTCGTATAAAGGAAGGAATATCGTTTATAAGAAGGGGGTTAAAGGAGGATTTTAGTAAAGGGGCAACCCTTTATCGCTTTATAGGTATAACTACGTAAAGACGGGGGATAGAGCGTACGCTGCTTAATAAGTATTATATAGATATATAGGCGTATAAATTTGTTATATAGTTATTATAGAGTTCTTATAGAGATTATAGCCGGGGCCGCTAATACTAGTAGGGATAGAAGTATATTAGCTATATATCCCCGGTATATATAGTCCTATTAGAGTATTAGAACGTAACGTAATCCTATTATACCGATAATCTATTCTAACTTATTCGACTAATAATTAACCTCCGATATATCGCTATTACTACTTTCCGAGTTATCCTCTTTTAAAAGCTCTCTATTAATTAAACCCTTTAGTGCCTCCTTAAGCTCTTTACGCGAGCGGTTATTATCGTACTAATCGCGAAACGCCTATATAATGTCTTCCGAGTCGACCTAAAATCCTTCCTACTTCCTACCGCCGCGGGGAATTAATGTCTTATATAGTATATTCTTAGGAACCTTACGTAGCTCTTCTACGAGGTTCTCGTATGCGATCTAGTACTACGGCTTTTATACGCTTAGTATAAACTTATACGAGCTTAGTCGACCGAGCGGAAAGCCCTTTATCTTTAGAATACTTAAGTAGAGCTTAAGCATCTCCTATAGAACATACTCCTTAGAATCTATATATATTAGCAAATAATTTAAGATCTATTATATGCGTTCGCTAGTACAAACGTACCCTACTTTGCGTAAGCTTCTATAAGACTATTAAAGTAGGCCTTATCGATTAGATACCTAATACTTAGCCTTCCCTCCTTCTCTACCTAGTTATAGTAATAGCTTAGTATACTACCCCTTACGTGCGGTCTATTAGATTGTCTTCGTACGGGGTGCTTGTTCTATATATATACGAACGAGGCTAGTTCTTTCCGTATAATAGGTATATAGATATACTTTATAGTAATACGGTTAGCCTTCTTTACTTTATAAAACTACCCCTTCTTCTTTAATATTATAAAGAAGCCCTATAATATTAAGATTAATTAGCCTAACCCGTACAATTAGATTCGGATATAACGGGAGCGTTACTAAAGTATATATAGATAATATGCTCTATGTACTTATATGCTATACCTTAAACCTTCCTCGTATAAGCTAGCCCTACTATACCTCGATACGGATATTAGTAGTACTTGTTCTAAATACAAAGTAGCGGCGAAAGCGTACTTTACGCCTACGAATAATCCTTACGTATTAGTATTAAGCCTACGCTATAAGGAGTATCTCTTTACTCTTATCTATCCGAATAATACGAGGTACTCTCGTAAGCTTTTTATAAGCTTTTGTAAAGTTAGATAGTATAGATACTATTATACGGGTAGAGGGTCTAAGATAGGTATATAGAATAAACCGTATATCTATATTAATAGCAGCATAGATCTAAAAGCTATAGTCCTTAAGTTTATAGTATGTATCTATACTCTAGACTATATTAGGGCTAGGCGTAATATACTTCCTACGGCGACGTATAAACTTCGTAGCCCTATTATATAGGCTAGCGGGATAGACCTCGCGGGCTATCTCGTATAGTCGCTTCCTACGATGTAGTAGTATATTAGCAAACCCCTTTCTACCTTATAGATATATATCGTATAAATATACTAACCTACTAAGCGTAAGCCGCGTACGATCGGTTATACGGAAGTATATTTATAGTAATATTATTCTATATGCTCTAAGGTTCGAGCGATTAATCTCCTTCTTTATAATTTTTTTATATTCCTCTTAACGCTTAAGGAACTCTCCTTCTCTTAGTCGTTTCTTAATACCTATACTCCGCCGAAGCCGTATAAAGGTATAGTACTTAATCGCAAATCCCTCCTCGTTTAATTTATCTACGATATACGTATCTAGTAGAGCTTCGAGGTAGAAGAGTTCGGCTATTCGGATATAAAGGAGGGGATTATCGTAAAGACTGTTCTTTAACGACTATCGGGGTTCGCTACCGTTCTCTACGACGATTATACGGATAGTCCGTTCGGAGGTATATAGCTATTATAAATAGAGGAAGGTTTAAATATCGGTAATACTCGTATTATTATTCTAGAGTTTAACGACTTTTAGATAAAGATTAGGGGGGATAGAAGGGGAGCGGCCTATTATATAGAATGTGCGTATAATAGGGTAGAGGGTAGACGGGAAAGGAATTAGCGTAGTAAAAGGTTATAAACTTTAGCGAAAACTTTGCTAAAAACTATAAGGTTAGGGTTAGAGTAGTATATTTCTTTAATATAGAGCGATAGTAATATAAATCGTAGGATATTTATAGGGACAAATTATACGAACGTATAAATTAAGGAGGAGTTATATTTTAGGTATAGAAGTAAGTAATTATAAAATAGAAAATATATTTTAAAAGTAGTTTTTAAGTACTATAATTAAGGCCCTCGTAACCTATTAGAAACTCCTAACGCTTAAAGCCGCTAGTATAAAGAACTTAAAAGAGATTCCCTCCTCCTCTAGATACCCTTAACGCCCTAATTACCTCTCTAAAAACTACCCTCTACCCTAATTAAGCCCTATTACTAGTACTCTACTATCCCTATTCTCTAGCGACTACTAGTACGCCTAGACCTCGTTACCTACGATATACTACGCTTCGGCCGTACTTAATCTCTATCCTAGCGATTAAGTAAGTCCCTACGGTCGTAGCTATAAGCCTAATTATAAAACTTATAGTTACTATAGATATTATAGAAGTTCTT